>NC_084633.1:2133669-2188669 GCF_033978795.1 Nerophis ophidion
AATAGAAGACTTATGAACTCTACTTAGGACCTCTGTCCAGTTCTCTTCATACCCAAATCCTCTCCCAAAGTGACTTAATTGGAGTAAAAGACTCAGGGCGCAAAAGAAAAATGTGATTATAGATACGTTTAATTGAGTCTTTTAAAATCAGAAGTGGTGTCAAAAATCTTAAAACTGGGTCAGTCGGTAAACCTAGGAAAAGTGTGCGAACAAAACTGCGGCTCTGTAGAAACCTGAAGAAATGTTGCTCAGGGAGTGAACAATTGCTACACAGTTGCTGGATAGAGGCAAAGGTGTTGTAGATGTATACATCGTTAATGATCCCAAAGTTGACCACATTAAAAAGGCACTATCGACAAGAAATGGAGGTAAAGCATGATTAGCAGTGACAGGTGCAAGACTAGAAATAGTCTGGAAACAATAAATAGCAGCTAAACTGAACCCAAATCCTAAATGAGGCTTTTACGATTAGATTTTTCGTGAAAGAAAAAGTAGATGAGTGAGTGAAATAGTGAGCCAGAGCTCTAAAAGAAACCAGTTGAATTGAGTTTGCCTTCATAAACAACCACAGCGAAGGAGGATCAAATGCTTCATACCGCAGCCAATATTTAAGAAATCTAATATTGGTTTCTCAGTAATAAAATCTAAAATTTGGTAGTGCTAATCCTCCAGATTATTTGGGTTTTTGCAAATACTAGTAAACTGAACATTTTAAACAAACAAAAAAATATATAATAATATACCTAGTCACCTATACACAAAATTATTATATCTGTTTTTAGCATGTATTTAAAATATAAATAAATAAAACGGCCCCACATACTTGACTTTTCAGTACATGACTCTTGGTTGAAAATGTCCAGACACCTCTGATGTAAAATATCAGAAGCTCTTAGAATATAAAAATAAATATCCATCCATTTATTAATTTTCTAACGCTTGTCCCTTTCGGGGTCGCAGGAGGTGCTGGAGACAGTCTCAGCTGCATTCGGGTGGTAGGCCCCGTACACCCCGGACAAGTCGCCACCTCCTCACAGGGCAGACAGACAGACAACATTCACACTCACATTCACACACTAGGGCCAATTTAGTGTTGCCAATCAACCTATCCCCAGGCGCATGTCTTTGGAGGTGGGAGGAAGCTGGAGTACCGGGAGGGAACCCACGCAGTCACGGGGAGAACATGCAAACTCCACACAGAAAGATCCCGAGCCCCGGATTGAACGCAGGACTGCTCAGGACCTTCGTATTGTGAGGCACATGCACTAACCCCATGTTCCACCGTGCTGCCCCTGCATATGTGTGTGTGTGTGTATACATATATACATATATATATATATATATATAGACACATATATATACAAACAAATATAGACAAATTCGTTTTTTACACAGAAAGATTCTGAAAAAGTTTATTTACAAACCTTAATTGTTTCCAAACGGCAGTAAAATGGCTGATCAAACAAAACAGAAGTCATTGTCATGGACTCACTAGCTCCTGAAGTTCCCTCTCCAGTCAGCTAAACAGACTCATTAACTTCACGGTGACGTTTTGGTGAATTTACTGAGGAAGTTGTGAAGCTGAAACAATAGAAAAATATGAATATGAATCCCTTTCCTACTGTAGGCGATAAAGTTAAAGTTAAAGTACCAATGGTTGTCACACACACACACACACTAGGTGTGCTGAAATTTGTCCTCTGCATTCGACCCATCCCCTTGATCACCCCCTGGGAAGTGAGGGGAGCAGTGGGCAGCAACAGTGCCGCACCCGGGAATCATTATTGTGATTTAACCCCCAATTCCAACCCTTGATGCTGAGTGCCAAGCAGGGAGGTAATGGGTCCCATTTTTTTGTAGTCTTTGGTATGACTCGGCTGGTTTGAACTCACAACCTACCGATCAGAGGGCGGACACTCTAACCACTAAGCCACTGAGTGAATACCACGGGCCAAGTGGAAGACAAAACCCGATTTGTCTGTCTTTGCTTTTGTTGCGCATATCTCGTTCTCACACTTTCCCCAAAAATAATATCTCAGGTCTGTAATGCTACATTCTGCACATACTAAACATCATATAGAGGTGGTCATGGTTAATATATTCTTCATATAAATATCACTTAACTGGCTGCTGGTTTGAAAACGCGAAGTATTTTCATAGTGTGCTCTTTTTACAAGCTCTGATGTTACTGGTAGCTTATATTCACCCAGAGGCTTACCAACACGGAGCACATCGTTTCCGACTCCTTTTCTAGTTTGTAATTTCCGTATTTTTTTTGCTGTAATTTTAACTTCTGCCAGAGTCAAGTTCAGTTAGAAATGGACTGAGACTCGAACCCTGTCCAACCCACCTCTTTTCTCTGAGAAACTACTGTGCTCTGCCCTTATTTCCCATGATTGATAACAGGAATGAATGCAGTATTTCTAGCATATGTTATACCAGTGTTTTTTTTACCTTTTCATTGAAAAAAATCCCGAGGCCCACCACCAGCAGGAAACAAACAATGAAACTCAGCAGCCGATATTGAGAGTAAAAAGTGGTTTTATGAATCGTTTGGTATGAATTAAAACCATAACCAACCATGCATCGCTACAGCTCTCGTTTCAAAGTAGGTGTACTGTCACAACCTGTCACAGCATGCGGTGACTTATTTGGAGTTTTTTGCTCTTTTTCTGTGTGTAGTGGTTTAGCTTTTGTCTTGCGCTCCTATTTTGGTGTTGTCATGTACGGTTGTACTTTGTGGAAGCTGTAAGTCTTTGCTGTCGTCCAGCATTCTGTTTTTGTTTACTTTGCAGCCAGTTCAGTTTTAGGTTGGTTTTGCTTAGCCATCCCTAGGCTTCAATGCCTTTTGTTTATTTTTGGTTTAAGCATTCGATACCTCTTTTACCTGCACACTGCCTCCCGCTGTCGTCTGCATATTGTGATCCTGACAAACCATGTTCCCGACATCTACAAAGCAATTAGCTACCTGCTGCCACCTACTGATACGGAAGAGTATCACACGGTTACTCTGCCGAGCTCTCGACAGCACAAACAATAATTACTGGTTTGCAAAAATAATATTTTTAACCCAGTAAGAAGAAATTACATAATTTCCCACGGTACACTGGTGTTGAAAAACACTGTTATACCATTGGAATTTAAAGAGAGTGTGTGGTATTTTGGTACAAAGTACAAAAAGTATATCAAGCCTGTATTTTGCAAATGCTTTGGAACAAGTCTCACCACAAATGAGATACTGAGTTGTAATTGAACCTTTTTAATTGCAATATATTTTCCCCCTCACCTGTTTGTGTTTAATTTTCCCTCCATGTTTCTCTCACACACACACAAACACACACTTATTACCTGGCAAATACGCTGACATAACAAAATGTAAATTGGATCTTGTTATAGAGTTGCTCCATTGCCTTTCACACCCTCCTTCTTTCTTTGATATTAATTAAATCATCTCTTAATTATTTGTTTTCATTCTCTCTTTAACATTTTGGGTTTCTTATATCAAACAAAAATCTGTCAATCAGTTATTATATTTTAATGGTAAAATACAGTATACTGGTGTGTAAACTATCAATTAGTTATCAATCCTATACATTTAGGACCAATAAAAAAAAAAAAAAAAATAGGGCTACAAATGGCACCCCCGCCATATACGACATAATTAAGTCCTGTAGTCTCCGACTTCCTATTTAACGAGAAATAATTCATCAAACAGATGTGCGTGTCA
Organism: Nerophis ophidion; assembly: GCF_033978795.1. Taxonomy (NCBI): domain Eukaryota; kingdom Metazoa; phylum Chordata; class Actinopteri; order Syngnathiformes; family Syngnathidae; genus Nerophis; species Nerophis ophidion. The sequence goes on from NC_084633.1 coordinate 2,137,397, forward strand.
CACAATAACAAATTAAAATCTGAATTTGCATTTTACAGCAGGATTTTAAACATGTTACCCGTCGCACAAATATGTGACATTTTTACTCAACCGAGAAATGTATGGCAGATTCATCCCCTTGGTTATTTGTTTTGTTTTGCTTTTTGAGCAAAAATGCTATACATATATTCATTCAACAGCTCAACTTTTTATATTTTGATTTGGTTTTGTTCTTTATGCTGTTTTTAGCCCAATACATACTTTTACAAAACCGGGTCCTGGTTAGCGCCTTGCACGGCAGCTCCCGCCATCAGTGTGTGAGTGTGTGTGTGAATGTAGAAATAGTGTCCAAACGCTTTGAGTTCCTTTAAAAAGGTAGAAAAGCACTATACGAGTATAACCCATTTACCTTTTTACCATTTAAAATGTTTCTTATGGCAATTCCAAATTTCAGTTGCTATGTAGAGTGGCACTTTCCATCATTTTCAGCAGACTGTATTGCAAAAATGATTAATCCCTGCCCCCTTCCTCTCACGCTAGACCCACTCCCTACCATATGGTACACAAAATAATACAGTAAGGTATTCAATATTGCCACAGAGTGTAAAAACTCAGTGTCAGGAGGTTAAAACGGGTTGATTTTTCTTAAAAAATATGGTAGAGTGAAGTAGTTGGGCAGGTCTCCTGCAAGACGCAGCAAGAAGCAATATAGTTTATCTCTCTGTTGTCACTGTAAGCATTGTAATATTGGGAATTTTTAATACACAAGCACTGGCATGACTGTACTGGTCATTTTCAGATAAGACACAATAATGCCAGAGGCTTAGCAAGATTGGAGTTGCAGTGTGTTGTCTTGTGTTGTGTTATTTCTGGAACATATGTCCTGAGCCAGCCATAGTCGCCGCTTAATGCTTTTCATTGAAGTTCATTTTCATTCACAATCTTGACTTGAATGAGTGTAATTTGAGAGCTTCTTTTGAAAGCTTGTCAATCCAGCAAGGAGTCTGCCGGATCAACATGCTTTTTGACGACGGTCGGGTTCTGACATAGATTTGACCATTGGATGTTGCTCATTTTCCAACCAATATTTAACAACACAAATACAACGTTGAAACATGCTTTTTGACGACATTTCTTATATGTCAGGTTGTGGCCTTGATTGGACCATTGAAATGTGGTCATTTTCCAACCAACAACGTGGATCCAACGTTTTGAGTTTGAGTTTGGGTTTATTTGGAACATGCATGCGTACAACATGACACATGCATGCATACTACATGACACATGCATGCATACAACATGACACATTACACATGTGTGCATACAACATGACACAAGCATGCATACAACATAACAAAACACAAGCGTGCATACATCACACAAGCATGCATACAACATGATACATCACACAAGCATGCATACAACATGATACATCACACATGCATGCATACAACATGATGCATCACACATGCGTGCATACAACATGATACATTACACATGCGTGCATACAACATTAAACATCACACTTGTGTGCATACAACATGATGCATCACACATGCGTGCATACAACATGATACATCACACATGCGTGCATACAACATGATGCATCACACATGCGTGCATACAACATGATACATCACACATGCGTGCATACAACATGATGCATCACACATGCGTGCATACAACATGATACATTACACATGCGTGCATACAACATTAAACATCACACTTGCGTGCATAAAACATGATGCATCACACATGCGTGCATACAACATGACACAAGCATACATACAACATGAAAAAACACATGCGTGCATACATGACACAAGCATGCATACAACATGATACATCACACATTGCTACATACAACATGATGCATCACACATGCACACATACAACATGATGCATCACACATGCGTGCATACTGCATGATACATCACACATGCGCGCACACAACATGCCACATCACACATGCGCGCATACAACATGATACATCACACATGCGTGCATAAAACATGATGAATCACACATGCGTGCATACAACATGATACATCACACATGCGTGTATACAACATGACACATCACACATGCGTGCATGCAACATGATAAATCACACATGCGTGCATACAACACGATACATCACACATGCGTGCATACAACACGATCCATCACACATGCGTGCATGCAACACGATCCATCACACGTGTGCATGCAATATGATACATCACACATGCATGCATACAACACGATCCATCACACATGCATGCATGCAACATGATACATCACACAAGCATGCATACAACATTAAACATCACACTTGCCTGCATACAACATGATGCATCACACATGCGTGCATACAACATGACACAAGCATGCATACAACATGAAAAAACACATGCGTGCATACATGACACAAGCATGCATACAACATGATACATCACACATTGCTACATACAACATGATGCATCACACATGTACACATACAACATGATGCATCACACATGCATGCATACTGCATGATACATCACACATGCGCGCACACAACATGCGCGCACACAACATGCCACATCACACATGCGCGCATACAACATGATACATCACACATGCGTGCATAAAACATGATGAATCACACATGCGTGCATCCAAATGATACATCACACATGCGTGCATACAACATGACACATCACACATGCGTGTATACAACATGACACATCACACATGCGTGCATACAACATGATAAATCACACATGCGTGCATACAACACGATACATCACACATGCGTGCATACAACACGATCCATCACACATGCGTGCATACAACACGATACATCACACATGCGTGCATACAACACGATACATCACACATGCGTGCATACAACACGATCCATCACACATGCGTGCATACAACACGATCCATCACACATGCGTGCATGCAACACGATCCATCACTCATGCGTGCATGCAATATGATACATCACACATGCATGCATACAACACGATCCATCACTCATGCATGCATGCAACATGATACATCACACATGCATGCATACAACATGATACACCAATGATTGTCACACACACACACACCAGTTGTGGCGAAATTATTCTCTGCATTTGACCCATCACCCTTGATCAATCCCTGTGAGGTTATGGGAGCAGTGAGCAGCAGTGGTGGCCGCGCCCGGGAATAATTTTTGTTGATTTAACCCCCAATTCCAACCCTCAATGCTGAGTGCCAAGCAGGGAGGTAATGGGTCCCATTTTCATAGTCTTTGGTATGAGACTCGGCCAGGGTTTGAACTCATGACCTACCAATCTCAGGGCGGACACTCTAACCACTGGGCCACTGAGTAGGCTAGTTCCGCTTACTGTCTTTCTTTACTGCTGAGCTTTTATTCCATTTTACCAAAGCATTTACAGTAACAGTCTACATTGTATGTTTTCAAATGTACTCAACTGTAATCCAAACGCTTAGCACGCTTTCGCTCCAGTGATGTCGTCTGCTGGCGATCTAAGATGAAATGGTCTGTTCTTGTCGGCAGAACGACTTGCCATGGTTTTGGACCTGGTATTTCTCTAATGTCCCCTTTTCTTTGTGCATTTCTGCTCACTGTTTCTGAGCTTGTGGCTGAACAATAACTGAACGCCATTAACGTCAGAATAACTTAGTTAACGCGTTATAGTTAATGGTTTGTTTAGCGATGTCTGTTAATGGCTTTTATCCGATATTCCGATACTGTCCAACTTTTAATTACCGATTCCGATATCAACCGATATATACAGTTGTGGAATTAACACATTATTATGCCTAATTTTGTCGTCATGGGTTTTCCAAAATAAATCAACTCACGTTATGGAGAAAAATGCCAACATGGCACTGCCATATTTATTATTGAAGTCACAAAGTGCATTAATTTTTTTTTTTAACATGCCTCAAAACAGCAGCTTGGATTTTGGGACATGCTCTCCCTGAGAGAGCATGAGGAGGTTGAGGTGGGCGGGGTTGACGTGGACGGGGTAGGAGGTAGCAGGGGGATGTATATTGTGGCGTCCCGGAAGAGTAAGTGCTGCAAGGGGTTCTGGGTATTTGTTCTGTTGTGTTTATGTTGTGTTGCGGTGCGGATTTTCTCCCGAAATGTGCTTGCCATTCTTGTTTGGTGTGGGTTCACAGTGTGGCGCATATTTGTAGCAGTGTTAAAGTTGTTTATACGGCCACCCTCAGTGTGACCTGTATGGCTGTTGCTGTATGCACTGCATTCACTTGTGTGTGTGAAAAGCCGTAGATATTATGGGACTGGCGCTCTGTACTTCTCCCTACGTCCGTGTACCACTCCGTACAGCGGCGTTTAGAAAAATCATATATTTTACGTGTTGAAACCGATACCGATCATTTCCGATATCACATTTTAAAGCATTTATCGGCCGATAACATCGGCAGCCCGATATTATCAGACATCTCTAGTTTTGATAGAATCAGTTGTCTTAATTCTAGGCTTCTGAACGACCACATTTTTAAATTCAAACAGTCACGTCCCGAAAATTAAAAGACAGATGAGGTCATGATCCACCGAACAGGACTGCTGCTTGGTACCGTACTTCAAGTATTAATGTGTATTTGATGAGGGAGAGGCCAGACTGCAAGTTGGTGCGCATGCACGCAGGTCATTTAGCATATTGCGGCGCCGACGTTGAGCAAATTAGTCACATCTGAAACCCTCTAATTAACCCAAAGGAGCTTAACCCACTTATCACAGTGAACACAGAGCGAGAGACACTGAGAGATAAACAAACACAATAGGAGAGAGACTGATGGACTTGGACTCTCTCTATCACTGATTGATTTCTCCCGACTACCAGGTGTGTGAGTGAGTGTGTGTGTGTGCGCCATGCTGTGTAATGTGTGCGCTCATTTACTCCGTGGTCTGATTGATCGCGGTGTACAACATTAAACACACGATGTGCTAACTCAAAGATTTCCACTTCCCCTTCGGTCGTGGGCATCAATGTTTTTGTAGGTCAGATCGGGCCCCTAAGCTGAATTCTATTTGAAGGAGCCATCATTCCAAATTTTATTTTACACAGTTTTTTATTTGTTTGAAACAATTATTGGAGTATTTGACCCGAACCATGTGCATGTACGAGGTAGTCTGCCCCACAACCAGAGGATAGAGGGAAATAAAGAACTTATGAACTCCAAGGAGGTCAGCACGGTGCGATAGCAGTTAGTGCGTCTGCCTCACAATACGAAGGTCCAGAGTAGTACTGGATTCAATCCCCGGCTTGGGATCTTTCTGTGTGGAGTTTGCATGTTCTCCCCGTGAATGCGTGGGTTCCTTCCGGGTACTCCGGCTTCTTCCCACCTCCAAAAACATGCACATGGGGATACGTTGATTGTCAAAACTAAATAGGCCGTAGTGTGTGAATGTTGTCTGTCTATCTGTGTTGGCCCTGTGATGAGGTGGCGACTTGTCCAGGGTCTACCCCACCGAATGCAGCTGAGATAGGCTCCAGCCCCACCCGCGACCCCGAATGGGACAAGCAGTAGAAAATGGATGGGATGGATATATGAACTCCAAGGACTACAACTAAGTGTCAGACTCACACAAAGCTCTTCAGATGAATCTTTACCATATATGAAGATACCCGCCAACGTAACCATGGCAAAATACGTGAAATTGCACCTCAGGTAATAATGAACTTTACTTTACTCATCGTAAAATAATAAATTCAAGCTATTCAAACTCTTCAGGTTGCAGTTGTATTTTCCTTGAAAGAAAAATGTAAACCAGGGGTGTGTTCTAAAGGGCATTTTTTTTGTCCGACCGCGTGTTTTTTTTACCAGCCCGTGGCTTATTGTAAAAATACAATTAGTTATTAATGAATGCAAACCTTTGATAACTTTGCTGAAAACAATGGAAAGCGCCACTCGACAAAGCAACTGACTCTGTGGTCAAAATTGGAACTGCCACAAAACTTATTTTAAGATATTCAACACTCTCCTGCCATTTAGCGGCTAAAGTGAATAGTGCCTCCCTAAAATTTGTTAAGTGTCATGTGTCAGGTAAACCGTGACAAATAAGGCCATTAGAATCCCCTTCATATTGTTCGACGTAGGGTTGGGCGATATGGCCTTTTTTTAATATCTCAATATTTTAAGGCCATGTCACGATACACGATATATATCTCGATATTTTGCCTTAGCCCTGAATGGACACTTGATGCATATAATCACAGCAGTATGATGATTCTATGTGTCTACATTAAAATATACAATCATCATATGAGCATATATTAATATATGCTCATATTAAAACTTTCATGCAGAGAAGGAAATCACAACTAAGTCAATTGACCAAAACTGTATTTAATAAACAGTTATTAACCAGTGACACAAACATTCATGTCATTTCCAAACAGAAAGTGCAAGATTGTCAGGGACATTTTAAAACAAGCATTAGTGCACTTTTGTGCATGATGTCACTAAGATGACGTATCAAAACAACACTAAATTAAAGTGCACTTTTTGTAAAGAGCGCCACTACAATAGTTTAAAATAAATAAAGTGCACTTTAATGCATGATGTCACGCAAGATATTTCAATAACTGTCAAATAAAAATGAGCTGCATAATAGGAAATCAAATCGCTATGTTGTAGGTTCCTGCAGACGTTCTTATGTTGTTGACAAATTGTTTTCAGACGTTGTTAATATAGAAATGGTTGCCTCGGCATTTTGTTGATGTGGCACCGAATGTTGACATGCGGAGTAAGCACTGTACATTCCCTAGCAGGTGACTTTTCAAATGATGCTACATATTAGCAGTAATGCTACTTTTTGTAGCAACGCTTTTGCCCCACACTTGACGAATTACGATTGTCTGTTCGACATATTCCCACTTGAAGCCAAAACACCGCCAGATGATGGACCCCCTGCTGTTTTTCTTGGGAATTAATTTTTCCTTCATTTGTCACCAGATTCGCACCTTCTTTCTCTCATATTACCACTCGCACGGCTCCGATAGCATCACAGAAAACGTTACCCATGCTGCTACCTCTCTGCTCCGCGAGGGCATATACGTATGTGACGTGGGAAGCTTTTTGCCTTTAGCCACACAAACACACGGTGTTTCCTTGTTTAAAATTCCCGGAGGTGAAGCTTTACTATGGATCAGAGCGGTCAAGCGAACATGGATCCCGACTACATGTCAACCGGCAGTTTTCGGGGGAAAAATTGTGGTAATAAGTGGCCTCTTACCGGAGATCAGCGGATCTTCTGTCCTGCTGCAGCTTTGTAACTTCCCTCAACACACCCGTCAACACACCCGTGGCCACACACCTCTGACTATTAGGTACTATTTAACTCACTAAAACACTAGCAACACAATAGGCAGATAAGGGATTTCCCAGAATTATCCTAGTAAATGTGTCTAAAAAATGAATCGCTTTCACTGCAATCGGCTTTTTTTATTTTTACTTTTTTTCTTTTTTTACTTTTTTTTAGTCCTTCACTCTAAATTTCCTCATCCACAAATCATTTATCCTTGCTCAAATTAATGGGGGAATCTTCGCTATCTCGGTCCGAATAGCTCTTGCTGCTGGAGGCTCACATTATAAACAATGTGAGGATGTGAGGAGTCCTACAACCAGTGACGTCACGCACACATCATCTGCTACTTCCGGTAAAGGCAAGGCTTTTTTATTAGCGACCAAAAGTTGCGAACTTTGTCGTTGATGTTCGCTACTAAATCCTTTCAGCAAAAATATTACAATATCGCGAAATGATCAAGTATGACACATAGAATGGACCTGCTATTCCCGTTTAAATAAGAAAATCTAATTTCAGTAAGCCTTTAATGGATGGAGGTACCTGTGAGTAACCCAATTCATAATTGACTCATGACTTTTAATTGACTCGTTCAATTTACAGCAACCGATATTATATGTGAACGAATCCTCTGAACACTTGTGTGCATTTCTTGCCTTAGCTTGGAGATACAAAGTGTCGACATCAGCACCTCTGCTTAGTGCAAGATCTCCCTCTCTTTCGCTCGCCCTCTCTCGTTCTTGCTCTCTCCCCAGACATTCTCTCACACACACACACACACACACACATAGTAATCAATCATTTGTGCTGTCTCTCGCTCTCCCCCGCTTGGGTTGACAGGTCCTATTTGTTATACAGCATCCACAATGCTGCGCTATGCTAGTCACTGGCCCAAGACCAACGCACGCACACACACGCACACACAAATGCCACACATTTTTTGTATTTGTTACCTCCTTGAGACTTCCGAAAAATGCCTTTCTAGATATATAAATATTTGTATTTACAACATTAATATTTACATACTATCCATCCATCCTTTTTCTACCGCGGGGGCGCCAGGAGCCTATCTCAGCTACAATCGGGTGAAAGGCGGGGCACACCCTGGACAAGTCGCCACCTTATCGAAGGGCCTATTTACATACAATGCAAATATAAAAAATCTTTTTGGGAAAAAATTGTTGGAATTTCACAAGACAATGGTCACAATTTCACAAGAAAAACTTCGAATTTTGGCGGTATTATAATGAAAGTCGTCAATTTTGCTCGATGCAAGTCAAAATTGTACAAGAGCAAATTAACAATTGTGCAATGTTATGATAAAAGTTGGAATTTTACTCAATAGCAGTTGCAATTTTACAAGAAAAAGCTTAAAAGGTTGTCAAATTTTTTAAGAGTCGCAATTTTTCTTGACAAAAGTCTCAATTTTATAAGAAAACTTTAAATTGTTGGCAATACTATAACAATAATCTGAATTTTATGACAGATGTCATCATTTTAGTCAAAAAAATGTTCACTTTTACAAGAACAACAAAAATTGGCAATATTGTGATCAATGTCAGAATTTTGTATTTAAAAGTAATTTTACGAGAAAAAAATTGCTATATTTCAGAAACAGAGTATTTATCTTTTATTTTTTGTTTGTAATTGTTCTTTAATCTTCATTATTTACTTCAAGATATTACAGTAGTTCTCTATATACATATTTATTTTGGTCAAAGGGGCCGCTATTTCAATTTCTTACACTTATTTCATATGTTGACCAGAGGGGGAGCACTTTTAAAACCGACATACATCAATTTGAAAAATCCCCCTTTTTGGCACCACCTTCATTTTGATAGATTTCACCACCAGGGGTGCAAATGAGATCTTTATTTTTTGTTTTGTTGTAATGTGCTTAAAGCCGATGAAAAAAGAGTCACGGACCACATATGGCCTCTGTGCCGCACTTTGGGCAACCCAGCTGTAGAAGCTAACCGTTAATGGCCACTATAGTCTTATTACCGTCGCGTATTTGTCCATCCTATGGTTACATATGGGTCGTGGGTTGTCCTACGTCAGTCCGGAAGTCGTAAAATCAGCTGTTCACTGTCGATTTTTTTCGCGGGGATGAATAGGGAAGTCCTATTTTAGCCGCCATCTTGTTTTATCATACATTGCTTCCTTTGCACCTGTCAATGTTTACTTTTGTATGCGCATTAAATCAACAAAAAAATCCTGACTTTGAAGCAATGTTCACAGACTCTAGTATTTGGCTCTCTGTGATTTATGTCCTATATCGGTTGGTAGAGCGGCCGTGTCAGCAACTAGAGGGTTGCAGGTTGGATTCCCGCTTCCGCCATCCTAGTCACTGCCGTTGTGTCCTTGGGCAAGACTCTTTACCCACCTGCTCTCAGTGCCACCCACACTGGTCTAAATGTAACTTAGATTTTGGGTTTCACTATGTAAAGCGCGTTGAGTCACTAGAGAAAAGCGCTATATAAATATAATTCACTTCACTTCACTAACCTGTTCACCGCTCCTCATAGGGAAGGTACATTTCCTTGTTGATGTCTCAAGAAGGGTAGCAATACAAGAACACACACACACACACACACACACACACACACACACACACACACATTCATAGATTCATGCTATTGTACCCTGATTGATTTTCCTCATATTTAAATTATATCTTTTTTAGGATTTTAGTTAAATAAACTCAATTTGACTTCACCCTTGCCTTATTCATACATAAACATCGTTAAAATCTTTGGAAATGTCTACAAAAAAAAATCCCCCTTTGCCCAAATATTGTGGTTTTTTCCCCCGAAACAAACACCCGAAGGAAGTGATATATTTCATGGTTGGGTTAACTGGTATCTCACAATAGGGTGGAGATTATATTGTAACCACTGGAAAGAAGAACAGAAGAGGAAAAACTAATAGATGGGAAAGGATTAAGGACAGATGAGAAAATAAATAAACGGAAAGGAAAACCAACAGAAAAGATGTGCGTGCAAGTGTGTGTGTGTGTGTGTGTGTGTGTGTGTGTGTGTAATCTTGCCAACCTAAGCATTTTTTCTGCACATTATTCTTGGTCATTTGATTTGAGAGGCTCTCAGGGTGAACCTGCCGATGCAAGCACTTTTGCAATGGAACAGCCCGCGTGCACGCACGCACGCACACACACACACACACACACACACACACACACACACACACACACACACACACACACACACACATACACGCAGATAATTTTCCTGAAGCGGAATTTCTGACTGCCTCATGAGACTGTGCGTGTGTATGCAAACAAAATATTAGTATGTCTTCTCTCCCTCAAAATACAGAAGAGCAGTTTAATTAGATTAGCGCCAATATTCTCTGCACCACATGACTGTTATGTATTTTGATGCCTTAATATAATAGTTGACCTTTTTTTTATTTTTTTTTTAAGGACACATGAACTATCCCCTTATTAAAACTGAGAATAACTGATTAAATTAATTCCAACAGTACTGAGCATGCACTCCAATTTCAGTAATATCAAACAATATTTTAGCCAATTAATAAACAATTTAACTACTTAAACTCTGGGGCCTATTCTTTAAAAAAAAAAAAAAAAAAAAAAAAAAAAGACTATCCAAATAAATCAGCAGTGAAATATATACAATATAATCATATATACCGTATTTCCTTGAATTGCCGCCGGGGCGCTAATTACTTTAAAACTTCTTCTCACTCCTGCGCTTACCAAAGGCATGCGGTAAAAGTAAGCATGCGCTAATTATTTTAAAACCTCTTCTCACTCCGGCATTTACCAAAGGTATGTAGTAAAAAATTGAGTGTGATGTAAGTTTGGACCTTAAATCCTACTGAATAGCTCTTAATCTTCTTCCCTTTATGCGATTTCAAATTACCGGTATTGAAATCAGCCTCCTCCATTTTAAAAATGATGACAGGGGAAGTGTCCCTCGTGATGTCACGAGTTTGACCAGGCGGTAATACTAAGCATGCGCTAATTATTTTGGGACGCGAGTTTGACCCGGCAGTAATTCAAGGCAGGCGCATACTATATGCCCTGCGGCAATTCAAGGAAGTACGGTATTTCAGATTACCTGTTTGGAGTCTCCACAATTTTGTTTTTTTGAACATTATTGATCATAAATCTGGTTTTATTTGACATACTTTTAATGCATAATCATTAAGAAACTGCAATTATTTTTAAAAGAGACAATGAGTACGCATAACTAGTAGGGGTGTAAAAAAAAACAACCTTAAAAGACAGTTTATGATTCTTATTCGTAAAGATTCTTAATCAGTTTAAAGAATATCAAAAATCGATTTAATAAAAATATAGAGATATTTTTTAAATCAACTCATAATGATGTAGATCAGAGATCTCAACGTCTTTTTCACTGAGGGCCACGTCGCAGTTATGTTTGGCCCCAGAGGGCCGTTTCTAACAGTGAATACTATTATTACACAAGTTTTTTTATGCATTATGCATTTCATTATGTAAAAAAATATAATAATTTCACCTCAAAAGTTAGTGTATATTACTGTAAATAGGAAAAATAGTACTGCTGTTTAAATGGTAAAAAAGGCAGCTCAGGTGAGATAATTTTACTGTAAAGTTGACATTTGTTTTGTTTTTTTACTGTAAATTTTAAAAAAACTGCAATCTTACAGTAAAATGTTGGCACCTGAGCTGACAGTTTGTCTGTTTTTTCTAAATGCAAATCAACAACTGTAAATTTGTTGGTGTAAAACTGTAAATGTCAAAACATCACCACAGTTTATTACAGTAAAAAAAAGTAAGTTTTTTGTCATTTAGAGAAAAATGCCGCAAAATTTTTTACAATTTTACCATGAAATCTTTAGCTACTTTTTCATTGCACAATTTGATGGATAACTTGCTTTTAAATCATTACTATTAGCATTTATTTATATTTAAAAAATGGTTGGAATGTCAGATATGTTTTTGCATAATTAGACAATATTTAAGTTAACACAATTTGCGATTACATGGAGTACATATAATGTTTTCATTATATGTACAATATATAGTGCAATATATTTATCTGTACAGTAATTTATTTATTTATATCTGCACCTTATTGGACTTTTAACCTGCACTACAATGAGCTAATGCAACATTTCATTATCTGTACTGTAAGGTTCAAATTTGAATGACAAAAGGAAGGCTACATCTAATTAATACGTCCACCTATAATCTTTACCAGTGGTCTTCAACGTTTTCGAGGCCAGGGACAACCAAACCAATGAATAGGTGGCGTGGGGACCCCTCACCTGTATATCCTTTATACAATTGTGTTACATTAAACTGTTCCTAAAAGTACCTTGTCAATGAGGTGGAGGGTATGGTTATTTCTCTTCTGTTTGTGTTTTGTCGAAAACAAATCAATTTATCCAATCCAAACAACTAAACAGAAACCGAGCCGCTAACTGAGAATAGGCTCTCGGCCAATCATGGTGAACTTGACAGACCCCGGTGATTGACACAGCCAAGATAAGGGCAGGTCCTCCTCGTTGGAGAGACAAGCAAATTAACCTTTGCCTCCCTCGAAAGAGCTCCTGTGTGTCGTGGATGCGTCTCTGCCTATTCACTGCGGTGTGTTGGATACATAATGTGTATCTAAAGACATCTCAACTTGTGGGGACAAAAATGCTGTGGGAATATGAAAAAAAAAATGTATTTAAAGAAAAATATTATCAACCAAAATACGTCATGACCCCCTACGGTAGCTCTGCGCACCCCCTGCTGAGTACCTCTGATCTATATCAATCCAGTGCAGCGTGTGCAGAGTCAAAGCGGGCCTGGAGCATATCTTAGTCATAGCTGACGTGTTATTTTGCAGACCTCAAATAACATTTGAGACAAATTGAACTGCTTGTTTCCTCAGTTCCTTCCAAATATTATAAATCATACATGAAACTTAATTCATTAGTTTATTGCGACTGGAAAGTATTCACAAAGCTCCACATTGTTTAATGTGACAGCTTTAATGCAAAATAGAATGTTTTTTCACCCCATGATGCCATCCATCTGATCGGGTGGTCCCAAGACTTAATCCCTCGGGCGTGTCGTAGGTCCACCAGGGTGGCGTCAAGGAGGGTCCACGTCCACCGGCTCTTTTGGATGTGAAGGAGAAGTGTTTCTATTTGGGGTTCTTCTCAAATGACCGAGATTCTCACCCTCTCTTAAGAGTGCGTCACCTTACGTAGGAAACAGTGGTTTTGCCCATGGGGTCACTACCTGACTCTTTTTGCCATGGGTGAGAGTCGGAACGTAGATAGACTGGTCAATGGAAAGCTTTGCCTTCTGAGCTCAGCTCTCTCTTCGCTATGGTGGTCTGTTAATTCCCCTGTTGACCTCGCATCCCTGCCTTTACCCTTTGTTTTTAAGAAAATGTTGGCATACTTTAACTCCTCTAACTGGGGTAAGACCTGGCTCTCAGTCCAGAGGGTGCAAAACACCTTTTCTGGTTGAGAACCATGGTCCCAGATGTAGAGTGTTATCCCAGAAGCTTCACACTCAGCTGCAAACTGTCCCAGAAAATGCTGAAGGTCATAGCTTGGTGAGGCCCCTCATCCGCAACATCAGAGATAAGATCCTTAGGCCCCCAAACCCGACACCCACCGGCTCTTTTGGGTGTGAATGAGAAGTGTTTCTATTTGGGATTCTTCTCGAATGACCAAGCTTCTCACCTTCTCTTAAGAGTGCGTCACCTTACGTAGGAAACAGTGGTTTTGCCCATGGGGTCACTACCTGACTCTTTTTGCCATGGGTGAGAGTCGGAACGTAGATAGACTGGTCAATGGAAAGCTTTGCCTTCTGAGCTCAGCTCTCTCTTCACTATGGTGGTCTGTTAATTCCCCTGTTGACCTCGCATCCCTGCCTTTACCCTCTGTTTTCAAGAAAATGTTGGCATACTTTAACTCCTCTAACTGGGGTAAGACCTGGCTCCCAGTCCAGATGGTGCAAAACACCTTTTCTGGTCGAGAACCATGGTCCCAGATGTTGATTCTTATCCCAGAAGCTTCACACTCAGCTGCAAACTGCCCCAGTAAATGCTGAAAGTCATAGCTTGGTGAGACCATCAGGCCCACATTATCCGCTATAGCAGAGATAAGATTTTTAGGCCCCCAAACTGGACACCCACCGACTCTTTTGGGTGTGAAGGAGAAGTGTTTCTATTTGGGGTTCTTCTCGAATGACCAAGCTTCTCACCCTCTCTTAGGGTGAGTCACCCTACGTAGGAAACGGGGGTTTTGCTCTTGGGGTCACTACCCGACTCTTTTTGCCATGGGCGAGAGTCGGAACGTAGATCGACCGGTCAATGGAAAGCTTTGCCTTCTGAGCTCAGCTCTCTCTACACTATGGTGATCTTTTAATTCCCCTGTTGACCTCGCATTCCTGCCATTATCCTGACTTTTTAAGAAAATGCTGGCATACTCAAACTCCTCTAACTGGGGTAAGACCTGGCTGTCAGTCCAGAGGGTGGAAAACACCTCTTCTGGTTGAGAACCATAGTCCCAGATGTTGAGTTTTATCCCAGAAGCTTTACACTCAGCTGCAAACTCCCCCAGTAAATGCTGAAGGTCATAGCTTGGTGAAGCCATCAGGCCCAGATTATCCGCTGTAGCAAAGATAAGATCCTTAGGCCCCCAAACCGGACACCCACAACACCTTGGCCTTGCCTAAGAATTCTGTCCCAAAAAAATTATGAACAGAACCATTAACCAAGGGCAGCCTTGGTAGAGCCCAAGTTTCACAGAGAACAGACTTGGCTGTGCTAGCAATATGAACCATGTTTCTGCTCTGGTGTAAGAATGAAACAATGGAACATACAGTATTAGTGGGCCTCAAATCCCATACTCTCAGAGCAGCGCACACCGGACAAGGGAAACGGTTAAATGTCTCTATCAAGTCCACAAACTATAGGTTGACCCATTTGGAAAACTCCTAACCAATTGATGAAAGTGATTAAAGTTATTGAAGTAATTTCAGAAGCTTTAATGTATGTCTATCACCAATCTATCAATTCAAGCAGACACATTACCAAACGAAATAAAACTAGAAAATGTTCTACCAACTTTTAAGAGTGCAGACAAACATCCATTTACAAATTATGGACCGGTTTCTTTACCGCAATTTTCAAAAATCCTTGTAGAATTATTCAACAACAGATTGGACAAACTAAAAACTAAAGTGGAACACTCGCAGAGAACCAATTATGAATGCAGAGTAGGGTTGCAAAATTTCCCAGAATATTCAAAGTAGGAAACTTTCCATGGGAATACATGTATATGGGAATTAATTGGAAATTATTGGTAATAAACATTGAATGCCACATGCTAAATCTTGGAGCATGATTATTAGCTAAAACAATGTAATTAAATGCAAATGTATTTGACCCATCCCCTTGATCTCCCCCTTAGAAGTGAGGGGAGCAGTGGGCTCCCCCCATATATAACCCCCAATTCTAACTCTTGATGCTGAGTGCCAAGCAGGGAGGCAATGGGTCCCATTTTTATAGTCTTTGGTATGACTCGGCCGGGGTTTGAGCTCACAACCTACCGATCTCAGGGCGGACACTCTAACCACTAGAGTGTACTTGAAACACGCCCTGTGCAATGTTGACACATTGAGCCCTTCAAAGCCGCAGACATTTTTCGTACTGTACCTCTCCCCACATTTGCATTTTGAAACAGTCCTGTCTGAGAGGTCTTACCCCATTTTTTTTTTTAATAAGCTGCCTAACAGCTCCGGAACAGCAACAAATTCAATTTCTTTCCATTCTCGTCAACGTGTCAGTTTTGATGGCCGGTGGACAGCCACAAGTCCCGAGCCCTCCACCTATTTCCAGCGGAGTTTAAATTGTTGCCGGACGCAATTCAGGAATAATCAACCCGTGCTGGACATAAAAAATGAGTCTGGACAGGACTCTCACTGTTATGTTGGATCCACTATGGACTGGACCAGGGGTCACCAACCTTTTTGAAACCAAGAGCTACTTCTTGGGTACTGATTAATGCGAAGGGCTACCAGTTTGATACACACTTTTAAAAAATTGCCAGAAATAGCCCATCCATCCATCCATTTTCTACCGCTTATTCCCTTTTGGGGCCGCGGGGGGCGCTGGCGCCTATCTCAGCTACAATCGGGCGGAAGGCGGGGTACACCCTGGACAAGTCGCCACCTCATCGCAGGGCCAACACAGATAGACAGACAACATTCACACTCACATTCACACACTAGAGCCAATTTAGTGTTGCCAATCAACCTATCCCCAATTTGCTCAATTTACCTTTAACAAATAAATCCATATATATAGAGTACATATATACATCAAAAAATGGATATTTCAGTCTGTCATTCCGTCATACATTTTTTTTTCCTTTTACGGATTTTTTTGTAGAGAATAAATGATGAAAAAAACACTTAATTGAACGGTTTAAAAGAAGAGAAAACAGGGAAAAAATGAAAATTTAATTTTGAAACACAGTTTATCTTCAATTTCGACTCTTTAAAATTCAAAATTCAACCCAAAATAGGAGAGAAAAACTAGCTAATTAGAATCTTTTTGAAAAAATTAAAAAAATGTATGTAACATTAGTAATTTTTCCTCATTAAGATTCTTTTTTTAATTTTGATGACATGTTTTAAAAAGGTTAATATCCAATCTGCATTTTGTTAGAATATATAACAACTTGGACCAAGCTATATTTTTAACAAAGACAAATCATTATTTCTTCTAGATTTTCCAGAACAAAAATTTTTAAAAAAAATTAAAAAGACTTTGAAATGAGATTTATATTTGATTTATATTTGATTTAGATTTTCTAGATTTGCCAGAATATTTTGGGGGGAATTTTAATCATAAGTTTGAAGAAATATTTCACAAATATTCTTCGTCGAAAAAACAGAAGCTAAAATTAAGAATTAAATCAAAATGTATTTTTCATTCTTTACGATAAAAAAACAAATTTACTTGAACATTGATTTAAATTGTCAGGAAAGAAGAGGAAGGAATTTAGAAGGTAAAAAGATGTGTGTTTAAAAATCCTAAAATAATTTTTAAGGTTGTATATTTTGTCTAAAATTGTCTTTCTGGGCTTCACGGTGGCAGAGGGGTTAGTGCGTCTGCCTCACAATACTAAGGTCCTGCAGTCCTGGGTTCAAATCCAGGCTCAGGATCTTTCTGTGTGGAGTTTGCATGTTCTCCCCGTGAATGCGTGGGTTCCCTCCGGGTACTCCGGCTTCCTCCCATTTCCAAAGACATGCACCTGGGGATAGGTTGATTGGCAACACTAAATTGGCCCTAGTGTGTGAATGTGAGTGTGAATGTGGTCTGTCTATCTGTGTTGGCCCTGCGATGAGGTGGCGACTTGTCCAAGGTGTACCCCGCCTTCCGCCCGATTGTAGCTGAGATAGGCGCCAGCGCCCCCCGCGACCCCAAAAGGGAATAAGCGGTAGAATATGGATGGATGGATGGATGTCTTTCTGAAAGTTATAAGAAGCAAAGTAAAAAAATAAATTAATTTATTTAAAATATTTCCTTGGATTTTCAAATTATATTTGAGTTTTGTCTCTCTTAGAATTAAAAATGTTGAGCAAAGCGAGACTAGCTTGCTAGTAAATAAATACAATTTAAAAAAATAGAGGCAGCTCACTGGTAAGTGATGCTATTTGAGCTATTTTTAGAACAGGCCAGCGGGTGACTCATCTGTTTCTTACGGGCTACCTGGTGCCCGCAGGCACTGGATTGGTGACCCCTTGACTGGACTTTCACAATATCATGTTAGACCCGCTCGACATCCATTGCTTTTGGTCTCCCCTAGAGGGAGGTGGTTGCCCACATATGCGGTCCTCTCCTAGGTTTCTCATAGTCATTGTCACCGACGTCCCACTGGGGTGAGTTTTTCCTCGCCCTAATGTGGGCTCTGTACCGCGGATATCGTTGTGGCTTGTGCAGCCCTTTGAGATACTTGTGATTGAGGGATGTATAAATAAATATTGATTGATTGATGAGTCAAATTACAATTTTCAATATTATGATAACAAGCAGTAGAAAATGGATGGATGGATGATTTTCTAAATAAAATAATTTTTACAACAGGAAATGTTGTATTGGGCGGGGATTGACCTGAAGTCAACTGGTCAAACCGATTTTGCCGTTATTTCACCGTGTTGATGAGTAGATGTTGATTTTGGTGTTCCAAAATCACAGAATCATATTACAGGCATAGTCTGGAAAGCTATGTTGGGGGCCTGTTTGAAATACAACGTTGAGTTGAATGGGAAGCATGTGTGGTAACTGGCCAGGATTTGTTACTGCTTCGTTGTTGCTTGCTGCAAATATAAAATATGGTCGTCTTCCTGCAAAACTTTAGTCTTTTCCATCAGTGAAGTCCATGAGTGGCATCAGACGCCCGCCGGTGGGCATTAACGGATGAAAAAGCACAGACACGTTCAGCAGCAGTTATGTATGTCGTGGAAACTAGAGGTTAGAGGTGGACTTCCAACTGTGAGTTGTTTATCTCAAGAATGCACATTAAATACATTTTAAACTCCATACATCAAATTTGATTTATCTAGTGTTTAAAAAAAAAAAAAAATCTAAATATATCAAAAAGCAGTTCAATGCTGTCATTCTGGGGTGTTGTGTGTAGAATTTTGAGGATTTAAATAACAGTAGCTCCAATGTCCAAAAGAATATGGAAAAGTAAAGTGTTGTGAATACTTTACAGATTCACTGATAAGATTTAAGCGAACTGAACTGCCGATTGTTGATAAATTCACAAAAATTCCCTATTTCACTGGGTTTGCGCCCTTGGTTGATTTTAAACATAATGCCACAGATTAACATGTTAATATAACATAATATTAACATGTTAATATAACATAATATACACATACATAAATATAAATATAAATGCATGTGTATTCATGTTCTGGTTTAACTATTAAGAAAACTGTTGGGTTTGTTTTTGTTACAATTACAAGATGCATCCATCCATCCATTTCCTACCGCTTGTCCGTTTTGGGGTTGCGGGGGGTGCCGGAGCATATCTCAGCTGCATTTGGCCGGAAGGCGTAGTACACCCTGGACAAATCGCCACCTCATCACAGGGTTATAGGACAATTACAAAATTAGAACAGGAAATGAAGAAATATGTTAGTAATTGCGATGAATTGAAAAAAGGCGTAGCATTAAATAAGCTTTGCTTCGTCCTACTCCTTTTCGAACGTGTCATAACATGTAAATATGTATTTTTTAATATATGATGTATCACATTGTATCTGTTTACATGTTCAAAATAAATTCAAACATAATCATGTAAAATGTAGTATTCAAAGAAAGAATTTGGTGTAGTGAATTTAATTAAGAGCGAGAATTGGATGCAACAAGCATCACGCAAACGATGACAATGGAATGTGTCGAAGTGTATGGTCGCACTTTAACACTGTGTCAAACAAAATAGCTAGTGACGGATTCACAAACGGATAATGTAGCCAGAGTAGAGAATAATATCACCACACATACACACACACGCATACACACACTCACACATTCTTGAATTTCTGACCTTCTTGAGACCTCAGAAAAATGCCTACCTCTATAGGACCACCCTTTCTAGACTTATAAAGATTTATGCAAATATAAAAAAAGCTTGTTGTGAAAAAATGATTTGGAATTTTAAAAGAAAAGGGTCACAATTTCAAAAGAAAAACTGTTGCCAGTATGATTAAAAAAAAGTCGTATTTTTTACTCACACAAGTAAACTTTTTACAATAAAAATGAACATTTGTGCAATATTATTATAAAAGTTGGAATTTTACTCAATAACAGTCACAATTTTACAAGAAAAGTAACATTTTGGAAATTTTATGAAAAGAGTCGTTATTTTACTCGACAAAAGTCGCAATTTTATTAGAACAATTTAAAATGTTGGCAATATTATAGTAATCATCAGAATGTTAGCGTGACTCCCTGAAGTGAACTTGCTGGAGTTCTGGAGCTGTCTTGGCCGCATCTAAAGTACCGTAACACGTTGCATCGAATGAATCGGTTAAGGTGTTGTATTGTACATAAAAGTAATTAGATTACTCGTTACTAATAAAATGTGTTAGAAATGCTGTTATTTTTTAACACCGTTTTTTTTTTTTTTTTTCAAACACTACATAGCAACAAGCCTATTTGTAGCGGACTGCCATTAAATGCTAAATGGGTTATACTTCTATAGCGCTTTTCTACCTTCAAGGGACTCAAAGCCCTTTGACACTGTTTCCACATTCACCCATTCACACACACATTCACACACTGATGGCGGGAGCTGCCATGCAAGGTGCTAACCAGGACCCATCAGGAGCAAGAGTGAAGTGTCTTGCCCAATGACACAACGGACGTGATGAGGTTGGTAGAAGGTGGGGATTGAACCAGGAACCCTCAGGTTGCTGGCACAGCCACTCTACCAACCTCCCCACGCCGTCCCCATTAGGTAAAGTTGCAATTTTCAATACCTGATAGGGAGTGCTATGAAGTAGGGCTTCATTTTTCTAGCTAGCTTGATACTAATTTACATTGATTACATCACATACATTCTACTCATTAGCTTCAGCAATTTTGCATGGCGAATTTTACACCTTCAATTTAGTAATCAAATTGATTTGTACAATTTCAAATGTGCTTTTTGTATTTTTAAACAAAGAAACCAGTCTGAAGGTGTCTTTATTTTTAAGTTATCGTGCCGTGATTTTAGCAGTGGAGTACATTTTTCCTCCATGTGGCCCCCGATTTAAAATGAGATTGAGACTCCTGGCCGAAGGAAAGCAGGTAAAGACTGAACGATGTGGGTTTGAGCACACGATCCCCGTGGGATGCCATGACTAACGTCTCCACTTCCATCCATCCATTTTCTACCGATTGTCCCGTCTCCACTTGCAATTGTTAAAATGAGGTATTAAATAAAAACAGATGACCGCCTAATTTCAATCAGTCTTTGAATATAGTTATTTTCAACCCAGCAAGAAACTACTTCTAGTGCAGAGTCCTAATGAATATTTTTAAGCTACATTTTTTTGACACAAATGTATATAGATGTGGTGCCTTTCACTTTGTTCATTCATCCATTCAATTGTGTATGAAAAAAGATCAAAAGTTCAGTCCTGTTAGTGTTCAACATCATAAGAGTCACAGAGCTCTGAGCACGTTCAAACCCCTGAAGCAATAAACCTGGCATGAGACGCTCAATACACAATTCTCGATATACTGTGCTGGGAAGGCCTTTCCCTTTTTTAAAGAGACAGATTCAAAGCTTATAGGATCATAAAGAAAATTCCTTTGTAAAAAAAAAAAAAACGTAGAGCTTTTTTACGTGACCTCAGGTATACTCCGTGTTTTTACTAATCAGTGTGTTTCTTTTCAATGATGAAACTTAAAAAAGCATCTAGGATCTAAGATGCGTATTCTGAGGTATCTTCAAAAACCTGGAGCTCTCATCTGGTTTTGTACCTCCTTGCTTTATGCTTGTTTTTTAAAAACTGCATAAAAGGGCAAAAGGAATTCATAGGTCATATACACTATATTGCCAAAAGTATTTGGCCACCTGTCTTGACTCACATATGAACTTGAAGTGCCATCCCATTCCTAACCCATACGGTTCAATATGATGTCAGTCAACCTTTTGCAGCTATTACAGCTTCAACTCTTCTGGGAAGGCTGTCCACAAGGTTGCGGAGTGTGTTTATAGGAATTTTTCACCATTCTTCCAAAAGCGGATCGGTGAGGTCACACACTGATGTTGGTCAGGAAGCCCTGGCTCTCAAGTCTCCGTTCTAGTTAATCCCAAAGGTGTTCTATCGGGTTCAGGTCAGGACTCTGTGCAGGCCAGTCAAGTTCATCCACACCAGACTCCGCCATCCATGTCTTTATGGACCTTGCTTTGTGCACTGGTGCACAGTCATGTTGGAAGAGGAAGTTAGCACAAGGTTTGTCCAAAATGTTTTGATATCCTGGAGCATTCAAAGTTCCTTTCACTGGAACTAAGGGACCTAGCCCAACTCCTGAAAGACAACCCCACACCATAATTTTTCTTCCACCAAATTTCACAATGCAGTCCGAAATGCACCGTTCCCCTGGCAACCTCCAAACACAGACTCGTCCATCAGATTTCCAGGTGGAAAAGCGTGATTCATCACTCCAGAGAAGACGTCTCCACTGCTCTAGAGTCCAGTGGCGATGTGTTTTACACCACTGCATCCAACGCTTTGCATTGGACTTGGTGATGTATGACTTAGATTCAGCTGTTCGGCCATGGAAACCCATTCCATGAAGCTCTCTGCGTACTGTACGTGGGCTAATTGGAAGGTCACATGAAGTTTGGAACTCTGTAGCAACTGACTGTGCAGAAAGTCCGCAACCTCTTTGCACTATGCACTTCAGCATCCGCTGACCCCTCTCTGTCAGTTTACCTGGCCTACCACTTGGTGGCTGAGTTGCTGTTGTTCCCAAATATTTCCATTTTCTTATAATAAAGTTGACTTTGGAATATTTAGGAGAGAGGAAATTTCACGACTGGATTTGTTGTACAGGTGGCATCCTATGACAGTTCCACGCTGGAAATCACTCAGAGCGGCCCATTCTTTCACAAATGTTTGTAGAAACAGTCTCCATGCTTAAAGGCCTACTGAAACCCACTACTACCGATCACGCAGTCTGATAGTTTTTATATCAATGATGAAATCTTAACATTGCAACACATGCCAATACGGCCTTTTTAGTTTACTAAATTACAATTTTAAATTTCCCGGGATGTGTCTTGTTAAAAACGTCGCGGAATGATGACGCATGCTTGTGACGTTATTGGTTGGAGCGGACATTTTAGCCCAGCACCACTCACAGCTAAAAGTCGTCTGCTTTAATCGCGTAATTACACAGTATTTTGGAGATCTGTGTTGCTGAATCTTTTGCAATTTGTTCAATTAATAATGGAGACTATAAATAAGAATGCTGTTGGTGGAAAGCGGTGGATTGCAGCTGCCTTTAGCAACCAAAACACAGCCGGTGTTTCTTTGGTTGTTGTGAAGCATTAACATGGAACAGAGCGGTCAAGCGAACATGTTTCTCTACCACATGTCAACCGGCAGGTTTCGGTGAGAAAATTGTGGTAATAAGTCGGCTCTTACCGGAGAAATGAGCGGAGCTTGTGTCCTCCTGCAGCTGTGAGAGGCAGCTGCGACCTTCTTGGCTCCTCCATGGCTTCCATCAGAGACACTAACGGTCACCACACCCCTCCGACTTTCAGGTATGACTTTCTAATCTCACTAAAACACTAGTAACACAGTAAACAGATAAGCGATTTTCCAGAATTATCCTAGTAAATGTGTCTAATAACATCTGAATCGCTCCCACTGCCGTCGCCTTTTTTCCCCCCCTTTTTTTTTGTAGTGCTTCACTCTAACTTTCCTCATCCACGAATATTTCTTCCTCGCTTAAATTAATGGGGAAATCGTCGCTTTCTCGGTCTGAATCGCTTTTGCTGCTGGTGTTTATGGTTATAAACAATGTGAGGATGTGAGAAGTTCTACAACCCGTGACGTCACACGCACATCGTCTGCTACTTCCGGTACAGGCAAGGCTTTTTTATTAGCGACCAAAAGTTGCGAACTTTATCGTCGATGTTTTCTACTAAATCCTTTTAGCAAAATGTTCAAGTATGACACATAGAATGGACCTGCTATCCCCGTTTAAATAAGAAAATCTCATTTCAGTAGGCCTTTAAATATTTGTTTTAATACACCTGTGGCTGGACCAAGTGATTAGGACACCTGATTCTGATCATTTGGATGGGTGGCCAAATACTTTTGGCAATATAGTGTAGGTCAGAAGGTTAACTGAGGCTCCCCAGTTCTGTGAATGCCTGAGGCTACTAAAACAACTCTGCCTGATTGAATACCAACCATACATATTTGCAGCTGTAATCATGTTTTGCTTGTTTTCATTAGTGTGTGCGTGTGCGTGTGCGTGTGTGTGTGTGTGTGTGTACGTGCGGCGTGGAGAACGCCGGACTTAATGACAGCTAATTGGACCAGCCGCGGAGTCCTTTTCGCTGCTGTCTTTCGGCCAAGTGTGGCTGCTTGTTTACATTGATGACAAGGTGATAATAACATTTGCATTGTAAATGTGCTTCTTCGGGAAAACAACAGCCCCGACAGAAATCACGGCGGTAATTTGTACAGTTCTGCTAATATGCAGCCGTGTTATTTACCATGCCGGCGTAATTAGACTTCCAAATGATGTGGCGCAAACACTGTTAATTAGTTGCCTATTTTCAGGATTACTTTAATAAACTTTTAAAGCTGTGGATGAAAACAAACATCAGACAGTAAATAAGCATCAGGTGACTGATGATGAGCATATTTTTATTTAAAGGTGTATAATACATGCTGTTTATGTAAACAATCCGATATCGTATTTTTCGCACTATAAGGCGCACTTAAAATCCTTTTATTTTCTCATAAATCGACAGTGCGCCTTATAGTCCGAAATTAGTCTGAATTTCCCCCAGGGATCAATAAAGTACTTTCTATTCTATCTATTCTATTCTATAACCCGGTGTGCCTAATCTACGGAATAATTCTGGTTGTGCTAAACCAGTAGTTCTAAAATTGGGGTACTTGAAGGTATGCCAAAGGGTATGTGGGATTTTTTTTAAATTTTCTAAAAATAGCAACAATTCAAAAATCCTTTATACATATATTTATTGAATAATATTTCAATAAAGTATGAATGTGGGTTCATAAACTGTGAAAATAAATGTAACAATGAAATATTCAGTGTTGACAGCTAGATTTTTTGTGGACATGTTCTATAAATATTAATGTTAAAAATGTCTTTTTTGTGAAGAAATGTTTAGAATTAAGTTCATGAATCCAGATGGATCTCTATTACAATCCCCAAAGAGGGCACCTTAAGTTGATGATTACTTCTATGTGTAGAAATCTTTATTTATAATTGAATCACTTGTTTATTTTTCAACAAGTTTTTATTTTTTTGTATATCTTTTTTTCCAAATAGTTCAGGAAAGACCACTACAAACGAGCAATATTTTGCACTGTTATACAATTTAATAAATCAGAAACTGTTGTATTTTACTTCTTTATCTCTTTTTTTAGGGAGTATTTGAATTAAAAAAATGTTCACAGGGGGCACATCACTGAAAAAAGGTTGAGAACTACTGTGCTAAACGACCTCAAAGCAATTTTATTTCATACATAGTGTAATGATAAGTGTGACCAGTAGATGGCATATACACATAAGAGATAGGTGTGGACTGCAGGATGATGCTTGTTCAGTAAACAATAGCAAGTACTGGTAGGCAAGCAACACCAAAACAGTGATGTTTCGTTGAGAATATAGAACATTACAAACAACGCTCCAAAATCTGTCAGAACGTTTTAGTACGACTTTGGTAAGCTGTGAAGCCGCGTTGCTTGATGGAATGTGGCGCATTACGGCTACCGTAGTCAGATGTGCTGTGCTTCAATGTACGGGTATTATGATGGTGTGTGTAAAATGACCCCAAAATGGCACCTATTAAAAGACATTAACTGGCGTTTTGTTTCGCAATATTATGCAAAACCAACTTTTCTTACCTTTTGGTACCTGCTGTTGAGTATTTGGGATCTGCATAAGTCATGAAAATAAGCTCCTTCTATTTCTCTATCCTCTTGTTGTGGCTGTTGCCACATCTAATACAGAATAGTGTACAGTTCTAACTTATATCTGTCAGTAGACCCACTATGGAGGCGCTAAATACTACAGATGCAACAAAGATGACGGGGAGAAGACGCTGCCGAAGGTGCGCCACTTAAATAAGACCGCCCACAAAACGCTGCATCCTGAAGCGACTGTCAGAAAGCAACTTGAAGATGATCTGTAAAACATAATAGACATAAGGGGACGGCGTGGCGCAGTTGGGACTGTGCCAGCAACCTGATGGTTCCTTGTTCAATCTCCACCGCCTACAATCCTAGTCACCTCTGTTGTGTCCTTGAGCAAGACACTTCACCCTTCTTCCTGATGGGTCTGGTTAGCGTGTGTGTGAATGGGTGAATGTGGAAATAGTGTCAAAGCGCTTTGAGTTCCTTTTAAAAAAAAGTAGAAAAGCGCTATATAAGTATAAACCATTACCATAATCTATGTAACATTTTGACCAAAGAACTAGCATTACATGTTATGCAGACCACAAGGAAGTGTTTTCCATTTACAAAAAAAATCATAATATGACCCCTTTAATGCGCCTTATAATCAGGTGCACCTTGTGTATGAAAAAAGACCTGAACAGACCCGCTTACCAGCAGTAAGTCTTATAATCCAATGCGCCCTATAGTCCGGAAAATACAGTAATTAAAATGTTTTCATCCTTTATTGTGTACGATTATTTATTTTTTCCTAATGATGTGTTTTCTTCCACCGCTAAAACATACCGTAGGAAGTGGATTCATTTGGCCCCATTCATCATGGTTTACCTGAAACATGAAACGTGACGAATTGCAGTCAAGGGCTGCACAATCCACTTTTGCCGACAGTAAAGTGTTAAATATTTTAAAATGTGTTTTGTGGCAATTCCAACTTTGACCGCAGCGCCATTTGCTGTGCAGAGTGGCACTTTCCATCATTTTCATCCACCTGATTTGCAAAAAACCCTCCTCTTCTCACGCAAGATCCGCCCAGGAATGGTGGGCACTGTTATACAATTTAATAAATCAGTTCAGTAAACGGTAGCATATGCTTGTCTCAAAGATTAAGCCATGCAAGTGCAAGTGCAAACGAGTTTGACAGTGAAATCACTTGACAATATATACTCACCCCACACACACACACACACACGCACACACACACACCCGCATGTCTTGCTTGCCATGCTGAATATGACCCATTCTGCAACATGTAATTGCTAGATCGTACATTTCAAAAATGTTAGCTCTTTAAATGATCCGGTTGCCAAGATCACTAAAAAAACACCCCCAAAAACATGGACCGTCTCTTTCTCGTTCTTGCCTTGCATTATTTACAGCCTGCCTGTAATGCTCGGGAACCCTGCTATTTTCTGTGGGTGTTAAGTGTGCAGTGAGTGCATTTCGGTTCTGTTGCATAACGTTTCAACTCCCATGTGATTTTGGGGCTGTGGCCGCGCTGAGCGAAAAGCTGCTGGCTCAGTGCTCATGCAGAAATCCTCTTGATGTCTGACTCTGCTAATACACAGTAGCTTGAAGCTGCAGTAACCTGTTTGCGTGTGCATAACACTAATTTACCCTAAAGGATAATAGATATTTGTGCCAAAATGCCAAGTAAAAAAAAACAACACTATCCATCCCTAATTGCACGGTTATTTGTATTATATATTAATTATCATTAGGGCCAAGAACACTGGTGAATGGTGTACAGTAGGAAGGGGATTCATTTGGCTGCATTTCTCACCGTTGACCTGACACATGAAACGTGACAAATTGGGCTGTTGCACTATCCACTTCAGCCGCCAGATGGTAGGAGAGCGTTGAGTATCTTAAAATATGTTCTGTGTCAATTCCAGCTTTGACCACAGCGTCAGTGGCTAGGCAGAGTGGTGCTTTTCGTCTTTTTCAGCAGACTGCATTGCAAAACTTTAACCCCCTTCTTCTCATGTGAGATCCACAATCCCTTCCCTTCTGTATAACATAGTTATTAGATTCTGATGAAAAAGTGTAAATGAGTAGACCAGGGGTCCCCAAACTTCTTGACTCTGGGGCCGCATTGGGTCCAAAAAATTTGGCCAGGGGCTGGGCTATATATATATGTGTGTGTGTGTGTGTGTGTGTGTGTGTGTGTGTGTGTGTGTGTGTGTGTGTGTGTGTGTGTGTGTGTGTGTGTGTGTATGTACAGTATATACATGTATGTATATATATATATACATACAGTATATATATATATACATACAGTATATATATATATATATATATATATATATATGTATGTACATACAGTATATATATATACATACAGTATATATATATATATATATATATATATATATATATATATATATATATATATATATCTGAATGATTATTTATATAGCCCTAAATCACTAGTGTCTCAAAGGGCTGCACAAACCACAACACAAACCACAACGACATCCTCGGTAGAGCCCACATAAGGGCAAGGAAAACTCCCACCCAGTGGGACGCCGGTGACAATGATTACTATGAGAAACCTTGGAGAGGACTGCATATGTGGGCACCCATATATATATATATATATATATATATGTATATATATATATATATATATATATTTTTTTTTAGACAACATGATTTGCCTGAGCAGCGAGAAGACACCTGAGAGTAATAAGCGGTAGAGAATGGATTAGAAAGAACAGATTTTTAAAAATACAAATTGAAACTAATAAATAAATAAATATATACAGTATATATATATATATATATATATATATATATATATATATATATATATACGGCATAAAAAAATATATATTTATATATATATTTTTTGGGGGGGGGGTCTTGCCCTGGGACGGATTTTGGGGACCACTTGACGAGACATTTCTGATAAGATTTCCACAGGCTCTTTCAGTTTCATGGTCTCTCCAATGGAAATCATTCAGTGTCTCTTGAAATGACGCTGGTGATGCATTATGCTGAAGTGCTTTATACTTACCATGTGTTGCGGCGGGACTCCGTGCATGTGACCATGATCATGAACATCAGTTTCTAATCAAAACATTAACATCCTTTTTTCCCTTTCTAACTCATTTTTCAAAATAAAATGGGCTTTAACCAAATATAGACTTTTTACATGCATTGTGAGTCTTACCTGTACAGTGTGTCTATGACATCATCAGTCTTGTTTGTTTGTTAGCAGGCCAGTAACCAGGATTGGTGTTTGCAAAGGCTGAAAGCCTCGGTGTCCCAGCACCATATGAATAATTTTACCTTGAACACAATGAACACAATCACTAAGCTAAAGTTTTTAGCATTTGAAACTATTCAAACATCACTAAAACATAAGTTTAAAAACTTATGTGGCCTCCCACTAGAGCTGGGGGTCAGCAACCCGTGGCTCTAGAGCTGCCCGAGTGGCTCCCTGGACCTCTTTCAGAGATGTGTGAAAATGGAAAAAGATGACGAAAATTTTTCATTTTTTGTCTTAATATATTTTCTGCAGGAGAACAAACATGACACACACCTTCCTAAATGTTAGAAATCTCAGTGTTTATATTGAACATCCCTTACTGATGAAAGTATTTGGCAACCACCGTTTTGTCCTAATTTCATGTACAGCTTTCTCCGATGCTGCCACAGAAAGACGAGTTTTATGCCACTAGACTAGACTAGACTTCCTTTTTATTGTCATTCAAATTTGATTTTTACAGCACAGATAAGAACGAAATTCCGTTACATAAACTTTGTCTCGTTTTGTCCACCAAACGTTTTATACTGTGCGTGAATGCACAAAAGTGGGCTTTGTTGGCGTACTAATCAGGCATATTTGGTAAATCCATGACTGCAAGTTAATCGATGCTAACATACTATTTAGGCTTGCTGTATGTACATATTGCATCATTATGCCTCGTTTGTAGGTATATTTAAGCTTATTTAATTTCATTTACTTATGTCCTCTTCGTATTTAATTTATATTTGCATGTCTCATGACACATTATCTAGATGTATTATTGACCGCATTTCAGATAGTTGTCTGTGTGCCATCTTGTTCCAGACCACAGCAAACATCACAGAGCTTGCAAATATTGTAATACATCCATTAAAAGAAGACAGTCTGCCGTTTCCTTTAACTTGGACACACACATCTATACCTTAGGCCATTCTGAGCCGGTAATTTCCAGGAGTTATATCATCCTGTGAGAAGCTTTCATTTTACAAATGATTTCCAACGTTGCAAAAATGTGGACAATAAAAATTAAAATACAACATTTCTGTCAACAAAGATTTGCGTCAGCCCTTGATAGTAGGCTAATTTAGCTAATATAGACACTTACACCACTTATTGCCTTCATTATCACACTATATTATGGGACTTTTAATTTTTTGCGGCTCCTGACAGATTTTTTGATTTTTACTTTTGGTCCAACAGGGCTCTTTCAACATTTTGGGTTGCCACCGGAAGTTCAAGGGAGAAATCTGTCTTGATATTCTAATCAGTGGCAGAGCATAGGAAAACGTTTTGGGGTAAAATTTCATAAGAAGCGCCTTGCCATACAATAATTTACAATTGACATGTTCTGGGTTTAAGGCCGATGCTTCTATTTCATCACTTGGCACTCAGCATCAAAAGTGTTGGAATTGGGGGTTAAATCACCAAAATGATTCCAGAGCGTGGCCACCGCTGCTGCTCACTGCTCCCCTCACCTCTCAGGGGGTGGAACAATGGGGTGGATCGAATGCAGAGAGTAATTTCACCAGACTTACTGTGTGTGGCTATCAGAGGTACTTTAACTCATTTGGACAACTGCAACACCTTTCTTTGTTTCTTTCTTTCTTTCTTTCTTTAGTTTATTTCCAACATGAACAAACTTACAGCATAATACATCACACAATTTTCATATCATTTTACTTTACATCATGTCCAAAAAGGAGTAGGAAGAAGCAAAGCTTATTTAATCCTACCCCTTTCCCACTTCAGAGCGTTTACAAATGCATATGTTCATTTACTACTTTTTTTTAGCACAATGACAATAGATAATTAGGTCAGTCATTATTAACATACTGAGATGAAGAATATCTTTTTTTCAATAAGGTTGACAGTATTTTTCATAATTTTTCTTGTCTGTATTTCATAGTTTTTCCATGATTTTGGAGAATTGTGGAAGTAATTAAACTGGTCTGTAGTTAGTAAACAGGTGTATGTATCCATTCTTCTAAATTGTTACGACTTTCGTAATTTTTATTTTGTCAAGGAATTTGCCGGTTAGAAATGATTCGTTGCTG
This sequence comes from Nerophis ophidion, assembly GCF_033978795.1. NCBI lineage: Eukaryota > Metazoa > Chordata > Actinopteri > Syngnathiformes > Syngnathidae > Nerophis > Nerophis ophidion. Next base: position 2,168,719 of record NC_084633.1, read on the forward strand.
ATGTATGTCAGAGGTTCTGAAATGTCTTCATCTTCATGTTGGAGTTAATGAGGCCTCACTCGCTCAGTTTGTCCAAAATGCTGCCGCTCGCCTTTTAACTGGTACACAAAAAAACCAAGAGCCCATTTTAGCATCCCCTCATTGCCTCCTAGTTCATTTTAACATGCATTTTTCTGTTTGTTTTCAAGTCTCTTAACGGATTACCGCCTCATTCCTACTTTTAAACATCTACACCCACTCAAGGTCTCCGAGGTCTGCAAGGCAATTTCTCCTTTTGGTCCCAAACACCCTGCTAATGTCCAGAGGGGCTCGTGCCTTTTCTGCTTTGGCTCCGAAACTTTTGAATGATATCCTTTTTGGTTATTCAGACATCTTGCTCTCTAACGAGTTTTAAATTTCATTAGCTTTAAAACCAGAATGAGATCTTAGTCTGTTTTATTTTCCTTTTGTATTTTATATATTATACTCGCATAAAGGGTTGGAATTGGGGGTTAAATTACCTGCTGCTCACTGCTCCCCTCACCTCCCAGGGGGTGGAACAAGGGGATGGGTCAAATGCAGAGGGTAATTTCACCACAGGTAGTGTGTGTGACTATCAGTGGACGTCTAACCGGTAGGAGGCCATGGGGAAGACCCAGGACACGTTGGGAAGACTATTTCTCCCGGCCGGCCTGGGAACGCCTCGGGATCCCCCGGAAGAGCTGGACGAAGTGGCTGGGGAGAGGCAAGTCTGGGCTTCCCTGCTTAGGATGCTGCCCCCGCGACCCGACCTCGGATAAGCGGAAGAAGATGGATGGATGGATGGAAATGTCTGAAAAAACAATCTATTCTCTCTCTTTAACAGCCTCCGAAACACTGACCCCACCCCCCCACACTCGCGCTACACTGGGAATTTTGGAAGTTGTAGTTTACTTCCAGACCGATCAGTTCAAAAGTGCCAGAAAAAAATTACACTAACCAAGTTTTCAATTCATACCACATCACGTCACAGTATTATTGTGATGGTTACCACAGTTTTTACAACCCTACAAAGTATTGAACCGCGGTTTGAATGGAACAAGGCAAACAGTGACCCATTGTCGTTGGGCAGCCAGCATCCTGATTGACAACCACAGACAGGTGTGTATCCTGATTGTTAATCAGGAAACAGATGTGGGAACCAGCAGTCTCGCAAGAGGTGAAGTGGTTGAACTACAGGAAATCAGAAAGTGAAAAAAAAAAAATAATAAGACAATTAACAGGAAATGACACAAAACATAGGGGAAATAATCCAAAAGATCATGATTTTCTATGTGATGCAGCTAATTAATTAAGTTCTTGAAAAATAATATTGGACTGCCTGTTATAAGCAGCAGATTTGGCGGTAAATATTTTGAGATACTTCACCATATTCTTCACCACAGGGTTGGATCGGGCCTCTTCTGCTTATAGTTTCTTAAACAACTGACTGACTCAAGTATTTGGAGGCTGTATTTTAACACCGTGTCAAGTGGATAACATGACATTTCTGCCGTCATCGACTGTTAAAGTGCTCCCACTGTCCTCGCGCCCCCAAGAGACTACAACTAAGTAAGTAAGTACTTTTTATTTATAAAGCACATTTCACGGACAAAATCCCAAAGATCTGTACAAAACATAGCTGAAGTAAAACAACAATTGACTTAAAACAACTGGGGCAACATCATAAAAAAGATGCGAAGTGGATTAAAAATGATAATTAAAAGGTGCATTACCTAAAAGCTTTACTAAAAAGAGAAGTTTTAAAATGTTTCCTAAAAGTTTCAACATGGTTAAGATCATGGAGGGACTGGTGCAATTTTTTCCAGAGTCTGGTAGCCATAGCCTAGAATGCCAGGTCTCCACGGGTTTTAAACAAGTTTTTGGGATCTTCAGAACAGTATTTTTCAACCACTGTGCCGCCAGTGTGCAATGAGATACAGTCTGGTGTGCCGTGGGAGATTATCTAATTTCATCTATTTGGGTTAAAAATGTTTTTTGCAAACCAGTAATTATAGTCTGAAAATTATGTTGTTGTTGTTGAGTGTCGGTGCTGTCTAGAGCTCGGCAGAGTAACTGTGTAATACTCTTCCATATCAGTAAGTGGCAGCCGGTAGCTAATTGCTTTGTGGATGTCGGAAATAGCGGGAGGAAGGGTGCAGGTAAAAAGATATCTAATGCTTAAACCAAAAATAAACAAGAGGGGAGTGCCCCTAAGAAAAGGCATTGAAGCTTCGGGAAGGCTATGCCGAACGAAACTAAAACTGGACTGGCTACAAAGTAAACAAAAACAGAATGCTGGACGACAGCAAAGACTTACTGTGGAGCAAAGACGGCGTCCACAAAGTACATCCGAACATGACATGACGATAAACAATGTCCCTGCAAAGAAGGATAAAAACAACTGAAATATTCTTGATTGCTAAAACAAAGTAAATGTGGGAAATATCGCTCAAGGGAAGACATGAAACTGATACAGGAAAATACCAGAAAAAGATAAAAATCCACCAAAATAGGAGCGCAAGACAAGGACTAAGACACTACACACAGGAAAATGGCAAAAACTTCCAAAATAAGTTACGGTGTGATTTGACAGGTGGTGACAGTACACCTACTTTGAGACAAGAGCTATAGTGATGCATGCTTGGTTATGGTTTGATGTCATATACAACAATTGCACCAACAACTTTTTACTGTCAACTGAGTTTAGTTTTTTAATTATTTCTGCTGGTGGTGTTCCTCTGGATTTTTCCAACGCAAAAAATGTGCTTTGGCTCAAAAAAGGTTGAAAAACACTGCTTTAGAAGACCCTGGCCTGAAGACCCCGAAAGGCGTCTGATCCCCTCTGCTTTTTTTCCCTTCTTTGTTTTGCATTTCTTGTTGGGGAACTTAATGATGATGACAAGTATTGCTTTTGTGGCTCTATCAGTGGTCTACTTCCACCTCCTTGATTTGCTTGATAGCAAGAAGATGGCCACCAATTCCATTGAGGAAACATCAATTTCATCATGCAGTCTTTCTATCTTGACCTCCCTGGCTCTAACTCATCCATTCTGCACACCATTTGTGATCAAATCTGCTACTTTTATTCATTTTCCTTTCAAATAACACAAATTTGGCCACTTTCTCTTCCCTTATATCATTTATCCAAAATTGAGTAGACATCAATAAACGTCCAAATTTCAGCTACCATTTCAATTACTCCAAGTTCTCTTTCCATTTATCAGGGATTCTGTCAAATATATTTTTATTTCACTGAAAATTACGTTAGTTGCTTTGTGGCAGCCGGGACCCCTTTTTTTTTTTTTTTTTTCCCAAGTGAATTAGTACGCCAGATGCTAGACAATTTGCGAGCCAAATATATGCAGTAAAAATGACAAATGTGATCCAAGAGGGCTGAGTTTTCATTTCCAGTTTATTGTTGACTCAAAATATTATCGACAAAACCCAAAACCAGTGAAGATGGCAGGTTGTGTAATTCGTAATTAAAAACAGAATACAATGATTTGCAAATCTTTTTCAACCTATATTATATATACTGCAAAGACAAGATATTTAATGTTCGAACTGAGAAACATTTTTTTGTTGTTGCAAATAATCATTCACTTAAAATTTAATGGCAGCAATACATTGCAAAAAAGTTGGCACAAGGGCATTTTTACCATTGTGTTACATGGCCTTTCCTTTTAACAACACTCAGTAAACATTTGCAATCAGAGGAACCCAATTTTTTAAGCTTTTCAGGTGGAATTATTTCCCATTCTTGCTTGATGTACAGCTTAAGTTGTTCAACAGTCCGGGGTCTCTGTTGTATTTTACGCTTCATATCGTGCCACACATTTTCAATGGGGGACACGTCTGGACTACACGCAGGCCAGTCTAGTACCCGCACTCTTTTACAATGAAGCCACGCTGTTGTAACACGTGGCTTGGCATGGTCTTGCTGAAATAAGCAGGGGCGTCCATGATAAGGTTGCTTGGATGGCAAAATATGTTGCTCCAAAACCGTTATGTACCTTTCAGAATTAATAGTGCCTTCACAGATGTGTAAGTTACCCATGCCTTGCGCACTAATACACCCCCATACCATCACAGATGCTGGCTTTTGTACTTTGCGCCTATAACAGTCCGGGTGGTTCTTTTCCTCTTTGGTCCGGAGGATACAACATCCACAGATTCCAAAAACAATTTGAAATGTGGACTCGTCAGACCACTGAACACTTTTACACTTTGCATCAGTCCATTTTAGGCAGCGTTTCTGGGTGTTGTTGATAAATGGCTTTCGCTTTGCATAGTAGAATTTTTACTTGCACTTACACATGTAGCGACAAACTGTCATTACTGACGGTGGTTTTCTGAAGTGTTCTTGAGCCCATGTGGTGATATCCTTTACACACAGATGCCGATTTTTGATGCACTACTGCCTGAGGGAGCGAAGGTCTGTAATATCATTGCTTACGTTCAGTGATTTCTCAAGATTCTCTGAGCATTTTTATGAAATTGCGGACCGTAAATAGTAAAATCCCTAAATTCTTTGCAGTAGCTCATTGAAAAATGTTGTTCTTAAACTGTTCGACAATTTGCTCACGCATTTGTTCACTTTTTCTTTTTTTTCTTTTTTTTTTTTACTGTGAGAGCGGAAACTTTCTTGCCATTTGCGATCGATTGAATGCTGTAAGAATACAATGACCTGGATGAACTAGAATGTCTTTAGACAATCAGAACTATTGTCTATGTGAGGTAAACATATGATATGCTGTAATATAGTAACACGTTACAAGCTGTGGCATTTCTATGCCTGAGAAGAAAAAAAGAGTAAACAGATGTATGAAGACATTTCAAATTTGACGCTATGAAGTGAAGTGAATTATATTTATATAGCGCTTTTTCTCTAGTGACTCAAAGCTCAAAACAAAAATTCACAAAGCGCTTTACATAGTGAAACCCAATATCTAAGTTACATTTAAACCAGTGTGGGTGGCACTGGGAGCAGGTGGGTAAAGTGTCTTGCCCAAGGACACAACGGCAGTGACTAGGATGGCGGAAGCGGAATCGAACCTGCAACCCCCAAGTTGCTGGAACGGCCACTCTACCAACCGAGCTATACTGAAGAACAAGACTACGTCTCATCCAAGCTAGCTTAGCTGTTATCATGGCTTCTCAATTCTCGCTGTGTTTTGCTCCGTGTGTGTCTGTGATAGTTCTGCATTTCAGATCTATCCATATCACTTCGGTTAACATGACAAAACATGACTATTCAATATTTGTCCAATCGATTCAGAATCATCAATGTCCGAAATCGATTTTCTCCACCATGCTACACACAAAATAATCATCACTTCGGAAACTTTGTAGCAAATGTTTCATATAGCTTTGGGGGATATATGTTATAGACGCCCAGAAAATAAAGCAATGATATTTTGTAAACACTATTTGGAAAAACATGGATGTATAAAGTTCCTTTCATATCCAGAAGAGAGAATGTCATTTCCACAGTGGGTGTCAGTGTGGCTGCTGGTAGAGTCATGGCTCTGTTGTAAATGTCACCTTCAGTAAAGTCCCCGAAGAAAGATGAATCCCAATATGCAGGAAAGTCAGGGGAATAGTGACAAACAATTCTTATTAATAAAGTCCACAAAAATATAAGTCAACAGGATATTCGACAATGTGTGACAAAAACTGGAGCGAACACAATATTTTGCGAAAAAAGATCGCAAAAGGCCAAAAAATATATACGGCAAATAAGAGTCTAAAAAGCCACTCTGAACGGGAGGGCGGGCAGGAAGACAAAAGTCTTTCGATGCACAAATTCACACAAGTAATTCCAGATGAATGTAGCAATCATCTACTGCAGAGAGTCCTCAAACTAAGGCCTATGGAAGTCCCAGGTTTATTTAAAAAAAAAAAAAGTAATTCGTCTTTTGTAATCCATTTTCTACTGGTTGTTACCCTCAGTGTCTCCTAGCCACTTGGGCAAATCATACTGTCTAAAAATGCATGTGGAGGGGGGGCGTGGTCTGCGGGCCTGCCGCGGAGCGGGGTGTGTTAGGACCGGCCTCGAAGCAGGTGAGTAGATTGCTCAGCTGGGTCTTGTTATCTAATCACCTGCCACATTTATTAGCAGCAGCCAGTATGAGACACGTTAGAGTGGGAGCTAGAGAGAGAGAGAAAGACACACGCTGCAGAGCACAACGAAGAGCAAGAGAGACTAAGACTGAAAAGTTGAGTGCAGTTGCCGCAGAGTGGACTCGATAAAAACATTATTGTAACCAGAATACTATCGATAACATGACATCAAGTGTGCACTCTTTCAGTCAATTAGTGCGCGAGGAATATATATATATATATATATATATATATGTGTATATATATATATATATATATATATATATATATATATATATATATATATATATATATATATATATAGTGGGGCAAAAAAGTATTTAGTCAGCCACCGATTTTGCAAGTTGTCCCACGTAAAATGATGACAGAGGTCTGTAATGTTCATCATAGGTACACTTCAACTGTGAGAGACAGAATGTGAAAAAAAATCCAGGAATTCACATTGTAGAAATTTTAAAGAATTTATTTGGAAATTATGGTTGAAAATAAGTATTTGGTCAACCATTCAAAGCTCTCACTGATGGAAGGAGGTTTTGGCTCAAAATCTCACTATACATGGCCCCATTCATTCTTTCCTTAACACGGATCAATCGTCCTGTCCCTTTAGCAGAAAAACAGCCCCAAAGCATGATGTTTCCACCCCCATGCTTCACAGTAGGTGTGGTGTTCTTGAGATGCAACTCAGTATTCTTCTTCCTCCAAGCACGACGAGTTGAGTTTGTACCAAAATGGATACATGGATGATACAGCAGAGGATTGGGAGAATGTCATGTGGTCAGATGAAACCAAAATATAACTTTTTGGTATAAACTCAACTGTAGTTTGGGGACCATCTTGCCAATTAAGATGCAATTATTTTAAAAAATGTATGCTAAAAATGAAAATGTGTTCAATGTTATTCCAACACATTTTTTTTTAAGTCCTGCATGGCGTAAAACAGCAGTGTGCCATGACTCCACCTCAGTCTCAATTACTGTAAATGCTTCATTCATGAGCCACTATGCATCGACCTTGTATGGTGCAGTCAGGTGTGGAGAGGGTGTGTGTAGAGTTAGGGGTTAGGTGCACACACTTTGTGCGAAGGGGTGCATGTGTCAGATTTTTTGAAGTCTGACTTTTGTCAGAATTACACGCACAGTCTCTGGTCTCGAGATGCTCAGGCATTATTTATAACTACATTACTTTCACAGTATCATGTTCTCATATGTTCTCATAGTCATCAGTATCATCAGTATCACAGTATCATGTTCTCATAGTCATCATTGTCACCGACGTCCCACTGGGTCATTATTGTCACCGATGTCCCACTGGGTGTGAGTTTTCCTTGCCCTTCTGTGGGCCTACTGAGGATGTCGTAGTGGTTTGTGCAGCCCTTTGAGACACTAGTGATTTAGGGCTATATAAGTAAACATTGATTGATTGATTGATATTCAGCTATTTTAAAGCCAAACAATCGTGTCACGTGTGTTTTCAACAACCAGTTGATTAGAGCCCTGTTTTTTTGTAAATACTGGACACATTGAAGCTGAACATGACGGGACGCGTTGGATTATTATTAACCTGTATCGTTGCAGCAAATGTTCATATTAGTGGCCACTATAGGGAGTACAGACAATTCATGGATGCAAAACAACTATAGAAGAGCTATATAACACTACTTTTCTCTGTGGGGGAATTTTTGCTTGTATGCCCCAGGTTTGATTGTCATTATACACTATATTGCCAAAAGTATTTGACCACCCATCTAAGTGATGAGAATCAGGTGTCCTAATTACTTGGCCCGGCCACAGGTGTATAAAATCAAGCATGTAGGCATGGAGACTGTTTTTACAAACATTTGTGAAAGAATGGGCCGCTCTCAGTGATTTCCAGCATGCAACTGTCATAGGATGCCACATGTGCAACAAACCCAGTCGTGAAATGTCCTCGCTCCTAAAGATTCCAAAGTTTATTATAACAAAAGTGAAGAGTTTGGAAACAACAGCAAGTCAGTTACCAAGTGGTAGGCCATGTAAACTGACAGAGAGGGGGCAGCGGATGCTGAAGTGTATACTGCAAAGATTTTCTGCACAGTCAGTTGCTACATAGCTCCAAACTTCATGTGACCTTCCAATTAGCCCACGTACAGAACGCAGAGAGCTTCATGGAATGAGTTTGCATGACCGAGCAGCATTATCTAAGCCATACATTACCAAGTCCACTGCAAAGCGTGGGATGCAGTGGTGTAAAGCACGTCGCCACTGGACTCTAGAGCAGTGGAGACGCGTTCTCTGATGGACGAGTCTGGGTTTGGAGGTTGCCGGTGGAAAGCTACAGTTTGTACTGCATTATACAGAGTGTGAAATTTGGTGGAGGAGAAATTATGGTGTGGGGTTGTTTTTCAGGAGTTGGGCTTGGCTTCTTAGTTCCAGCGAAAAAAAACTTTGAATGCTCCAGGATAGCAAAACATTTAGGACACTTCCATGGGATGGACCTTCAAGTTCATATGTGAGTAAAGGCAGGTGGCCAAATACTTTTGGCAATATAGTGTATCTGGATAGGATTTGAACACCAGAACTTCCAATGTTGCTACGAAAGTTAGCAGACATGATCTGTGCGAGAGTTTCGGGGTATTTGTGTTTCCTGTGTTGGATGTTCCTTCCTGTCTAGCGCTCTTATTTGTGTTCGACTTTTTATTGAATGTGACTTCATCACTGTTTCAGATTGCTGTTCCACGCAGTTTCGCTTGATTAGTTATCAAGGGACTCACCTGCCTCTAATCACTAATTAGAAGTGTTTTGTTTTCAGTTCGTAGCCTTGCGTACATGGACAAAAAGCATTTCATCTGATCATCATTCGGATTAGAATGCTACTGTGTACATGGACACTGAACAAAATCATCTGATTATGAAGTGCATGGTCATGCATCACACCTTAAATCGGAAAACATTACTTTGACATGCACAGAACTTAACTAAAAATGGAAAAGTGTGTTATTGAATGTGGTATGGCACCATCTTTCGGGCAAGTTAGAAGTAGCAGTAGACTTCCACTGTAAACTAAGTATCTTACAAGGCTTTGTGCATTTCTGCTTCTTTGACGTTATCACTGTATTTCTCTAGCCTTTTTTCCTTTTGATCACTACTTTTGTTTTACCTCTCTTTGAAATTGAGCTGTTTTGTGTTTTTTATGTTGTGATTATGTACAGGTTGTTATTGCATTCTGTGTATCTGTCATTAGCACTTGGAGTTGCTGTAAGGCGACTCATGAATAGAACTGCATGTTCAGACAACTTTTATTGTTATGACACAGGGCAATCCAGACCATGCTTTAGTTTTTGTTATTCACATGTTAAATTAACAAACTCAGCAGCATATAACGCTACGTCTGTAAATGTAAGGGGATACAACAGCAAGACAATGGCTTCATTCCAAGACTATTAAATGTACCGTATTTTTCGGATTATAAGTCGAAGTTTTTTTTTTTTATAGTTTGGCCGGGGGTGGGACATATACTCCGGAGCGACTTATGTGTGAAATTATTAACACATTACCCTAAAATAACAAATAATATTATTTATCTCATTCGCGGAAGAGACGAAGAAAATGTCAGCAATTGTCACACACACGTCAGCAATCGTCACACCCACGTCAGCCAATAAGAATTTGGCGGGGGAGGGTCATGGCAGAAATGCATTGTGGGTCATGGAATGCTAACTGCTATAGGCTATATGCTACTGCTGTAGCTATTAAAATGGATCATTTCAACGTTGGCGGTAACTTCTAAAATCTGAAAAGGGCTGAACAAAAATGGCACCGAAAAGGAAATCATGTATTGCAGAGTACAAGCTGGACGTAGTGAAATATGCAGCAGAAAACGACAGCGCATACCTTTGGATTTGGCAGAGTTGTTTAGAAGCGACATTGAGGAGGAAGATTTCATGGGATTTATCGATTAGGAGTGACAGATTGTTTGGTAAACAGCATGTTTTATATGTTATAGTTATTTGAATGACCCTTACCATAATATGTTACGTTAACATACCAGGCACCTTCTCAGTTGGTTATTTATGCGTCATATAACGTAAACTTATTCAGCCTGTTGTTCACTATTCTTTTTTTTTTTTAATTGCCTTTCAAATGTCTATTCTTGGTGTTAGATTTTGTCAAATAAATTTCCCCCAAAAATGCAACTTATACTCCAGTGCAACGTATATATGTTTTTTTCCTTCTTTATTATGCATTTTCGGCCGGTGCGACATATACTCCGGTATTCCTCGCTCCACAACCAAAGTATATGTGACATCAAAGATATGCGCTGTTCGGATAAATTCAATCCCAATTTCAAATAAGTGTTTTCATGTGCTACAATCCGAAAGACTATCGTCATAAACCTCTCATCTCGATCGGAATTAAATTTTGATCCGAACGTGTGTGATCAGGTCAGAATATTCCAAATGGCATGTTTACATGAAGCGTTTTTATTCAGGTTAGGTTTTTCATTTGATTAAAAAAATATCCATGTCCACAAAGCTTCTGTTTTCTTCCTTGCAACACTGGTTCGTTGTCTTTCGTGACTAATGTTGAGTGTGGGCTTCTGGATGTTGGCCTGCATACTCCTAATTAAAAGACCTCTGCCATCTCTGTATCATTGGGTCATGCCGCCAGCTACCATGCTCAATTGTGACATTACCAATGTCACTACTTTGCACCGTTGTAAACTAATAAATATTTCAAGCTTCATATTAGAAGTTATTGACATGTCATAGGCATTGTATTATTTCAGTGAAAAAACAAGTACCCTGAACACACTCATCTTGACCGAAGATAAGGCTTCGGTTTCCCTTATCATTTATACCTTGTTCTATGCGGGGGGGTCAGTAACCCGTGGCTTTTTTTAGTGCCGCCCTAGTGGCTCCCTGGTGCATTTTTAAAAAAGGATTGAAAATGGAGAAAAAGGCCCAAAAAATAATTGTTTTTATTTTAGAATTTTTGTTTGTTTGAGGACAAACATGACACAAACCTTCCCAATTGTTAGAAAGCCCACTGTTTAATATGTTTGTGTGTATGCTTCACTTATGAGAGTATTTGGTGGACATCTTTTTGTCCTACTGATTTCGGCAGTTCTTGAACTCACCGTAGTGTGGACTGTAAAGCTTTGTTTACATGTAAAATCTTCTACTCCTTTGTGTTATTTTGTCCACCAATTTTTTTATGCTGTGCGTGAATGCACAAAGATGCACTTTGTTGATGTTACTTCTTGGAGTGCTAATCAGGCATATTTGGTCAGTGCATGACTGCAAGCTAATCAATGCTAACATGCTCTTTAAGCTACCTGTAGGTACATATTGCATCATTATGCCTCATTTGTAGGTATATTTCAGCTCATTTAATACATTTTACTTTTATCCTCTTTGTATATAATTTCGTTCTGCATGTCTGATGACACATTTATCTGTACGTAATATTGGCTTCATTTCGGATAGTTGTTTTTGCGCCATGTTGTTCCAGACCACAGCAAACATTACCGAGCTTGCCAAAGATTTTAATAAATTTCTTTCCTTTAACTTGTACACGCACATATTTACCTTCGGCAATTAAAAGCCAGTCATTTCCAGGAGTTATCACACCTTTTGAGTTGCCTCTGATTTACTAATGGTTTCCAATGTTGTAAAAATGTGTAGAATAAATATTACATTTCAACATTTCTGTCAGCAAGGATTTGCTTCAGCCCGCAACACAGTTGTTTTGATAGTAGGCTATTATAGCTAATATAGACACTTATGTGTTGCCTTCATCATAAGACTTACCGGTATATACAGCTTTTATTTTTTGCAGCACCAGGCAAATTAGGTTTTATGTATTTTTGGTCCAATATGCCTCTTTCAATGCCAAGCATGTCCAAAGTCTGACTTGGTGACCATTTGATGCCAGAAATTAAATTCAAAACTGTAAATCGGATACATACATAACATATTTACATTACAAAGGACAGTTAGTGTTCATGCTTAAAAAAGTTATATAATGAAAAAAACATTAAACACTAATAGCAGTATCTATTTGCGTTGCTATTTAAAACACAAATCTGAGTTGTAGATTGGTTGGTAGTGTTTGGTAGTGATGATCATATTGGGGTTCAGACTTAATTTCCCATGGTCTTGCAGCATTTATTTCCGGAAGAAATTGCTTTCTGACAGGCAGCACTGGTGTCTAGTTGTCTACACAGATAAAACCCAGGAGGTGCATTTCTCTCTCTCCTCTATGCTTCAGCACATTCGACTGCCACAAGGGATTGTTTCTCGGTGCTGCCATTACAGGGTGTGGTCTCGCAAGGATCAGGCAAATGTTTGTGAAGCAAGTTAGCAAGACACACCCTGCGGACAAGAAGTTATAGTATTTTAAATCAGTGCCGTCCCAGTGATGTTTACTTTTTGCCTATATAGACACACTGCAGTGTGTCTATATAGGCAAAAAGACGACATGGCAACAGACAGCCGGAAGCAGGGTGCAGGTAAAAAGGTATCTAACGCTTAAACCAAAAATAAACCAAAGGCGAGTGCCACTAAGAAAAGGCATTGAAGCTTAGGTATGGCTATGCTAAACAAAAACTAAAACTGAACTGGCTAGAAAGTAAACAAAAACAGAATCATGGACGACAGCAAAGACTTACACGTGTGGAGCAAAGACGGCGTCCACAAAGTACCTCCATACAATCGTACATGACATGACAATCAACTATGTCCCCACAAAGTAGGATAGCATCCGCACAACTTAAATAGTCCTGATGCTAAAGCAAAACAGGTGCGGGGAATAGTGCTCAAAGGAAGACATGAAACTGCCAACAAAACAGGAGAGGCCATCAAAATGGGAGCAAAAAACTAGAAGTAAAACACTAGGCACTGGAAAACACCAAAAATAACTCAAAATAAATCAAGGGTGATGTGTTAGGTAGTGACAGTAGACCTATTTTGAAAAGTTGGTTATGGTTTAAAGCAGGGGTCCATCCATCCATCTTCTTCCGCTTATCCGAGGTCGGGTCGCGGGGCAAACAGTCTAAGCAGGGAAACCCAGACTTCCCTTTCCCCAGCCACTTCGTCTAGCTCTTCCCGGGGGATCCCGAGGCGTTCCCAGGCCAGCCGGGAGACATAGTCTTCCCAACGTGTCCTGGGTCTTCCCCGTGGCCTCCTACCCGTTGGACGTGCCCTAAACACCTCCCTAGGGAGGCGTTCGGTTGGCATCCTGACCAGATGCCCGAACCACCTCATCTGGCTCCTCTCGATGTGGAGGAGCAGCGGCTTTACTTTGAGTTCCTCCCGGATGGCAGAGCTTCTCACCCTATCTCTAAGGGAGAGCCCCGCCACACGGCGGAGGAAACTCATTTCGGCCGCTTGTACCCGTGATCTTATCCTTTCATAGGTGAGGATGGGAATGTAGATCGACCGGTAAATTGAGAGCTTTGCCTTCCGGCTCAGCTCCTTCTTCACCACAACGGATCGGTACAACGTCCGCATTACTGAAGACGCCGCACCGATCCGCCTGTCGATCTCACGATCCACTCTTCCCTCACTCGTGAACAAGACTCCTAGGTACTTGAACTCCTCCACTTGGGGCAGGGTCTCCTCCCCAACCCGGAGATGGCACTCCACCCTTTTCCGGGCGAGAACCATGGACTCGGACTTGGAGGTGCTGATTCTCATTCCGGTCGCTTCACACTCGGCTGCAAACCGATCCAGTGAGAGCTGAAGATCCCGGTCAGATGAAGCCATCAGGACCACATCATCTGCAAAAAGCAGAGACCTAATCCTGCGGCCACCAAACCGGAACCCCTCAACGCCTTGACTGCGCCTAGAAATTCTGTCCATAAAAGTTATGAACAGAATCGGTGACAAAGGACAGCCTTGGCGGAGTCCAACCCTCACTGGAAATGTGTTCGACTTACTGCCGGCAATGCGGACCAAGCTCTGGCACTGATCGTACAGGGAGCGGACCGCCACAATAAGACAGTCCGATACCCCATACTCTCTGAGCACTCCCCACAGGAATTCCCGAGGGGACACGGTCGAATGCCTTCTCCAAGTCCACAAAGCACATGTAGACTGGTTGGGCAAACTCCCATGCACCCTCAAGAACCCTGCCGAGAGTATAGAGCTGGTCCACAGTTCCACGACCAGGACGAAAACCACACTGCTCCTCCTGGATCCGAGGTTCGACTATCCGGCGTAGTCTCCTCTCCAGTACACCTGAATAAACCTTACCGGGAAGGCTGAGGAGTGTGTTGGAACACACCCTCCGGTCCCCCTTCTTAAAGAGAGGAACCACCACCCCGGTCTGCAAATCCAGAGGTACCGCCCCCGATGTCCACGCGATGCTGCAGAGTCTTGTCAACCAAGACAGCCCCACAGCATCCAGAGCCTTAAGGAACTCCGGGCGGGTCTCGTCCACCCCCGGGGCCTTGCCACCGAGGAACTTTTTAACTACCTCAGCGACCTCAGCCCCAGAAATAGGAGAGTCCACCACAGATTCCCCAGACACTGCTTCCTCATAGGAAGACGTGTTGGTGGGATTGAGGTCTTCGAAGTATTCCTTCCACCTATCCACAACATCCGCAGTTGAGGTCAGCAGAACACCAACCGCACCATACACGGTGTTGATAGTGCACTGCTTCCCCTTCCTGAGGCGGCGGACGGTGGTCCAGAATCGCTTCGAAGCAGTCCGGAAGTCGTTTTCCATGGCTTCCCCGAACTCCTCCCATGTCCGAGTTTTTGCCTCAGCGACCGCTGAAGCCGCACACCGCTTGGCCTGTCGGTACCTGTTCACTGCCTCCGGAGTCCTATGAGCCAAAAGGACCCGATAGGACTCCTTCTTCAGCTTGACGGCATCCCTCACCGCTGGTGTCCACCAAGGGGTTTTAGGATTGCCGCCCCGACAGGCACCAACTACCTTGCGGCCACAGCTCCGATCAGCCGCCTCGACAATAGAGGTGCGGAACATGGTCCACTCGGACTCAATGTCCAGCACCTCCCTCGTGACATGTTCGAAGTTCTTCCGGAGGTGGGAATTGAAACTTTCTCTGACAGGAGACTCTGCCAGACGTTCCCAGCAGACCCTGGAAAACACCAAAAAAAACTCAACATAAGTCAAGGGTGATGTGTTAGGTAGTGACAGTAGACCTATTTTGAAAAGTTGGTTATGGTTTAAAGCAGGGGTGTCAAACTTATTTTAGATGGGGGGCCACATGGAGAAGAATCTACTCCCAAGTGGGCCGGACTAGTAAAATCACGGCACGATAACTTAAAAACAAAGACAACTTCAGATTTCACAACAAAATTAGGCTTAATAATGTGTTAATTCCACAACTGTGTATATTGGTAATAGTTGATATGGAATCAGTAATTAAGAGTTGGACAACATCGGAATATCGGATATCGGCAAAAAACCCATTATCGGACATCTCTAGTCGTTATTTCTACTTTCTGAATAAATGATGTGATAATGTTCATCAGTCCACTCATTGGTGTTTATTTTCAATCTATCAAGATAATAAAATATCAACATCAAATTACAGGATGTTATTTATGTAGTTTGCTAATTTTCCTAGACTACTGCATTAACATTTTGTGTTTTTTTTTTTTCCATATCTCCCGTCCAAAGGCAAAACCTAATAACTCACTTCTAGCTGATTTTGAGAAAAGAAAGGAAAACCAATCTATCTTGATGCTGTCTTACAAAGATCTACAAAGTCATCAAACGTATAGATGTTTTCTTGAGCTTTCATTTTCTTGCCGATTGAGCCATGGATTGAATCTGCTCTCATGAACGTGTGCCCTTTCTCCAGATATTTTATCACAATCTCGGGTGGGCCCCATTCTGCGTTTGCACATTGGGCAAGAGCCGTGTACAGCGTCCAGTTTTTATTTTGACCTCCACAGTTATCTGCCCAAAAGAGTATGCAAGGGGAAGAATCAAGAACAATACATATAATGAAGGTGCTTGCAACGTCCTGGGCCAATCTTCCAAATATCCCCTCGTGCCATAATATCACATAATCAGGTTGACCGTCGGCCCCCATTCGTGCAAATGTCTCATTAAAGACAATAAGGCGACTGACAAAGAAGCTCCGATTGGTCCCTTGAGATACTAGGTTTTTCTGTTGTATCTACTCGGTTATGTGGTAGTTGCTAGGTCCTGCCATGCGCGTAACAGCTTACTTACGGAACAATTTACAATATCGCATACACTAATGTAAAGCATATCACCTAGGAACTCCAAAATTATTATCAGCTCAGTTTTGACCAAAATTGAGTTACTGGGTTTTGCCTTTGGACGGGAGATATGTAGCATCATCTATTCTACAAAGATACACAGAATTGCTATTGTGACATCTAATGGACACATTCAGAACAGTCGTTTCTTTATTTCAAAAATTTTGGCTCAATTTTATATTTAGCAAACTCATTCCGCGGGCCGGGTAAAACATGTTCGCAGGCCTGATCCGGCCCGCGGGCCGTACTTTTGACACCCCTGGTTTAAAGTCATATTCAACAATTGTGAGAGCAACTTTTTATTGTCAATATCAACTACTGAGTTAATTTTTTTTAACGATTTCTGCTGGTGTTGTGCCTCTGGATTTTTTCAATGGAAAAAAATGCGCCTTGGCTGAAAAAAGGTTGAAAAACGGTGCTTTAGGCGTGTGCACCAGGTGTAATCATGAATGGATGGAAATGGATGCACATAGGGTATATGCCTCTCGCTCCTTCCAGCTCTCTCACTTACTCACAAACAGCACTGACCAATGCAGGAGTGGCTGTCACACAAGTTGGTCTTGTGCATAGTCCGTTTCATTGGAGCACTCTTTTCTGCAGGTCCACTCCTCTTCTGCTTCTCTCTTTAGTTGGTCTTTCACTGTCTTCGCTTGCATGGCCAGAGTGCCTTTCCAGAGGCCGTACGGCCTATTTCATGGCAAAGTTGAGATGCATCAAGACTGGCATTGACATGGAAATGTGCGCTGTCTCATGTCAACTCCGTAAGTGCCGTATGTATGTACATTTCTACAGTCTTTGGATACTTTAGCGACACACAGGGGTGATGCTGGGTAACAGTTCGCATAAAAAAAACTTTTTACTCCTCAGACTGATTGATGTGCCTCTCAGAGACATGTGAACAATTACTCTCCCTCCCGCTCGAGGCAAGGACACAACATTCACTTGTTATCCTTCATCTTCTTATTAGTGAGGACAAACAGTATATGTTTATATACTGTATATACAGTGGAGCAAAAAAGTATTTAGTCAGCCACCCATTGTGCAAGTTCTCCCACTTAAAATGATGACAGAGGTCTGTAATTTTCATCATAGGTACACTTCAACTGTGAGAGACAGAATGTGAAAAAAAATCCAGGGATTCACATTGTAGGAATTTTAAAGAATTTATTTGTAAATTATGGTGGAAAATAAGTATTTGGTCAACCATTCAAAGCTCTCCCTGATGGAAGGAGGTTTTGGCTCAACATCTCACAATATATGGCCCCATTCATTCTTTCCTTAACGTGGATCAATCGTCCTTTATACCAAAAAGTTATATTTTGTTTTCATCTGACCACCTGACATTCTCCCAATCCTCTGCTGTATCATCCATGTATCCATTTTGGTACAAACTCAACTCGTCGTCGAGGAAGAAGAATACTGAGTTGCATCCCAAGAACACCATACCTACTGTGAAGCATGGGGGTGGAAACATCATGCTTTGGGGCTGTTTTTCTGCTAAGGGGACAAGACGATTGATCTGTGTTAAGGAAAGAATGAATGGGGCCATGTATTGTGAGATTTTGAGCCAAAACCTCCTTCCATCAGTGAGACCTTTGAATGGTTGACCAAATACTTATTTTCCACCATAATTTACAAATAAATTCTTAAAAATTCCTACAATGGGAATTCCTGGATTTTTTCTTTTTCACATTCTGTCTCTCACAGTTGAAGTGTACCTATGATGAAAATTACAGACCTCTGTCATCATTTTAAGTGGGAGAACTTGCACAATCGGTGGCTGACTAAATACTTTTTTGCTCCACTGTATACTGTATATACAGACCCTTTGGGACTGTGCGACAAGACAGGGGCACTTTTGTGACTTCTGCGGTGCTATTATGTGAACTTCCCCTGGCCACGGAGACCAGCTGCTGGGTCTATGCCACCCCAGAGTCCGTTTGGAGAGACTGGAGGAGATGCGGATGAAGAGACAGGGCTGCGGAGCGAGCTGAGCACTGGGATGGACAAGCTTCACAGTGTCTTGGCTGAATGAGCAGGTATCGGGCGCCTCGGTCTCCTTGGACGTATCTTTGCTCATCTATGCAGACTGGACACTGGCTGAGAGTTAGTGGGCAGCCGAGGGTGGAATCGGCTCTCTTGGTTGCTTTGTGTCTGGCCATGCTCCCCTCCACCCCAGCAGACGATGGAATGGAACACCGCAGAAGCCACCACAGTCAATATGCTTTTTGTTGTTGTTGTTTTACTTTTGAAGCTGTACTCTATGTAGAAATGGCTGGTTGCATCACCTCTGCTCTTTTGAGGGCTTTAATGTCCTTTGTGTTCTTTGATGTCTCTCTCTTACACACATGCTAATGTGTGCTATGGCTAGAGGGTTTTATTTCCCTGGCCGCAGTCTGGACCCCCTCTCCAGGGGCACGGGCTTAGACTCTCACCTATTTTGTAAGGGGTGCCGGATTTTGGCAGACCCATGAATGATCCTGTTCTGTCTCCCTGTCATGTTTGTCTGCTCTTGAATAGGATTGTGCTAAAAATATTAACTTCCCCTCTTTGACTAATAAGGTATTTCTGATTCTGATTCTGATATATATTTATCTAGTTGATATTTTTTTCGCCACCTATTCCTGTCCAAACCTGTCAGGCGGACACCAGCACTGGGTGGTCAAAGCACCGCAGACCGAGAGGGATGCCCACGTGAATGGCTGCGATACGGCAAAAAGCTCTCCCGGGTTATATTAATTAATTGAGTAATCAAACAAGAGTCAAAGTATTTTGTATCCTTTGTGTTATGCTGGCATGTTTGAATGTAAAATATTTCAAATAAGTCCATCCATCCATTTTCGACCGCGGTTGCCCCTCTCGGGATTGCAGGTGGGGGGCTGTCCGTGTTTATCCTGAAGTCTGATAAAGATCAAATTTTACTTGTAAACTAAACAGTCAGCTGGAAAGATTCAGATTTTCCCAAAGAAATAAGGCTTGGTCCATTTTGGCTTGCAGTGTAAACAGAGTCTTTGCCTTGATGGAGTTTGTTGTTGCTGCCTTTCATAGTCTCTTGTCAAGCTCTGTGTCAATTGGGAGACAGTGAACTCAAAGGATGTAAACTGGTTCAGGACCTCCAGCTCATAGTCATCAAAAGTGATGGATGACGGTACTGTACGTCTACAACTTGTCAGAGCGTACAGTATGTCCTCTTCACACTGATAACAATCCCAAAGTCCTTGCAAGCCTGGAAGGATTGATCCATCAGGGTAGAGCACTCCTTTTGTGTATTATTTGAGACAAATGGCATGTCTCTGATCAAAGACTCCTGAAATTTTGGTTTACGGTTCTATTCTTTCTTTCTCATTGTGCCCACGTCACCCCGACATGTTTTCTACTGATGGTAAAAGTGTTTCTTTTTACTGATTTGAGGTACTATGAGTGACTCTCTGAAGTGAATCAATCAATTCATGAATTGGGTAGTCAGTTCACTTGATTCACCTGAGGGCTTGCACAGACTGGCATACTGCTTGTGTATTTCAAAACAGTTTTCCGGTACTGCAGCATTCATGCCTATCCATCCATCCATCCATTTTCTACCGCTTATTC
>NC_084633.1:2193669-2236169 GCF_033978795.1 Nerophis ophidion
ATATCATAGATTACCAAGACAGGTTCGCAATTAAATATGTCATTGGTGCCCGAAATTTTTTTTTTTATGAAGTACAAGGGTAGCTGAGTAGTTCAAGCAGCTATCTACAAATCAAAGGGGTCTGGGTTCAAATCCCACCCAGGTCCATTGGTAACTATGAAAGCTCCAGCGGCAAGAGTAAATATTTTATCTCACTGTTTACTGAGACAGATTCGCAAATAAATATGTCATTGGGGCCCGAAATCTATTCCTAAGACATCCAAGGATAGCTGAATGGTAAAGCAGCTAACTCCCAATCCAAGAGTGCAAGGATCAAATCTCTGCCAGGTTCACTGGTAACTATGAAAACTCCGGCAGCAAGAGTAAATGTTTTATATTATAGCTCACTGAGACAGGTTCGCGATTAAATATGTAATTGGGGCCCGAAATCTTGTCTAAAGAAAACCAGGGATAGCTGAATGGTTAAAGCTCCTAACTCCCAATCAAAGGGCACTGGGTTCAAATCCCAGGCAAGTTGATCGGTAACTAGGAAAGCTGCTGTTTTGTATCATAGTTTACTGAGACAGGTTATCAATTGAATATGTCATTGGGGCCCGAAATCTGTCCTTAAGAAGACCAAGAATAGCTGAATGGTTAAACAGCTAGCTCCCAATCAAAGGGTCCTGGGTTCAATCCCAGTCAGGTTGATCGGCTTGCCAAGCCAAAGAGAGGGACCGCCGGAAAATGTGGGGGTGCATCATCTCCCCCACACAAAGTAAAGCTAAGTGGTAGCTGGTTAATTAACTTATAGTTAAAAAGGTAAGTATGGATAATAATAATCTAAGGGTAATTTCGGGGGTTAGCTCCTCCTGTGTGCTGAGGCTAAAGTTGGTAAGTGTACCATCGGTAATTCCTGGCTGGGATGGGTGGGAATAGGAACATGAATAATTAATCAGTGTGAGTGTTGACCAATCAGCTCTCCTCGGTCTGACCAACAATTAGTCAATTAGTTAATAAAAATAAAAATACAAATAAATAAATACAACAAATTGTAATGATTGAAGAGAGAAAAAATTCTAATTGGATAATGAAAAAAAGATAAAGCATAATTTTAATAAATGATATGCAATTAACTTTTCTTAATAGTGTTTTTAATATTATCCATCCTTCTTTTTATTCATCCAATCTTTTTTTTCTTTTTCATTATCCAATTGAAATTTTTTCTCTCTTCAATTATTCCAATTTGTTGTACTTATTGGTACTTTTTTTATTTTTTATTAACTAATTGACTATTTGTTGGTCAGACCGAGGAGAGCTGATTGGTCAACACTCACACTGATTAATTATTCATGTTCCTATTCCCACCCATCCCAGCCAGGAATTACCGATGGTACACTTACCAACTTTAGCCTCAGCACACAGGAGGAGCTAACCCTCGAGGTTACCCTTAGACTTTTGGACTATAGACTATTTGTTATTATTATTACCCATACTTACCTTTATAACTATAAGTTAATTAACCAGCTACCACCTTGTGTGGGGGAGGTGATGCACCCGCACATTTTCCGGCGTTCCCTCTCTTTGGCTTGGCAAGCCGATCGACCTGACTGGGATTGTACCCAGGACCCTTTGATTGGGAACTAGCGGCTTTAACCATTGAGCTATCCTTGGTCTTCTTTAAATAAGATTTCGGGCCCCAATTACATATTTAATCGCGAACCTGTCTCAGTGAGCTATAATATAAAACATTTACACTTGCTGCTGGAGTTTTCATAGTTACCAGTGAACCTGGCAGGGATTTGATCCTTGCACTCTTTGATTGTGAGCTAGCTACTGTAACCACTTAGCTATCCTTAGTCTTCTCAGAGGAAGATTTCGGGCCCCAATGACATATTTATTTGAGCACCTGTCTCACTACTGAAAAAGAAACACTGAGTCCTTACTGAGATTTGAACCCAGTTCCCCTTGCTTGATGGTCAACAGTGTTAACCACTCAGCTGTCCTGGGTCTTATTAGGCTGTGAATTCGGGGCCCTAATGACAAATGTAATCAAGGACTTCTTTCTCTCTCATTTTACCAAAACTAATGGAGAGGAAGTACTAGCAGACATTCCATGCAGTGTAGACCGACATAAATCCCACCCAGAGTTAAATTGCTCTCACTACTGATGTTTGGACAAGTGTAGCCTACCTTGGCAATACATGCCACTACATTGGAGACTCGAATATGCCTTACCACCATGCCACTAGAGGAAAGACATTCAGCATCCAACATTGCAGAATGGTTGGAATAGGTAGTAGCCAGGTTTGAAATTCCCCAAAGCAAAATTATTGCTATTGTGCAGGACAATGGTGCACTTTATAAAATAAAAAAAAAAAAACATTTTTGTGACACATGCCTTGTTTTATTTGGCAAGTCGAAATGACATGGTGCCAGTATGCTGTTTTTTTTAATAAAGTATTGGAAATGTTAGAAATGTAGTTTGTCTCTTTTATCCGTTTATTAATCGATTTAAATAGACTCCCTTTTTAGACCAGTTGATCTGCCGTTTCTTTTCTTTTTCTTCTATGTCCCACTCTCCCTTGTGGAGGGGGTCCGGTCCGATCCGGTGGCCATGTACTGCTTGCCTGTGTATCGGCTGGGGACATCTCTGCGATGCTGATCCGCCTCCGCTTGGGATGGTTTCCTGCTGGCTCCGCTGTGAACGGGACTCTCGCTGCTGTGTTGGATCCGCTTTGGACTGGACTCTCGCGATTGTGTTGGATCCATTGTGGATTGAACTTTCACAGTATCATGTTAGACCCGCTCGACATCCATTGCTTTCCTCCTCTCTAAGGTTCTCAAAGTCATCATTGTCACCGACGTCCCACTGGGTCATTATTGTCACCGATGTCCCACTGGGTGTGAGTTTTCCTTGCCCTTATGTGGGCCTACCGAGGATGTCGTGGTGGTTTGTGCAGCCCTTTGAGACACTAGTGATTTAGGGCTATATAAGTAAACATTGATTGATTGATTGATTGATTAATCGAAGTAATAATCCACAGATTAATCGATTATCAAATTAATCGTTAGATGCAGCCCCAATATATATATATATGTATATATATATATATATGTATATGTATATATATATATATATATATATCCATCCATCCATTTTCTACCGCTTATTCCCTTTTGGGGCCGCGGGGGGCGCTGGCGCCTATCTAAGCTACAATTGGGTGGAAGGCGGCGTACACCCTGGACAAGTCGCCATCTCATCGCAGGGCCAACATAGATAGACAGACAACATTCACACTCACATTCACACACTAGGGCCAATTTAGTGTTGCCAATCAACCTATCCCCAGGTGCATGTCTTTGGAAGTGGGAGGAAGCCGGAGTACCCGGAGGGAACCCACGCATTCACGGGGAGAACATGCAAACTCCACACAGAAAGAACCCGAGCCTGGGATTAAACCCAAGACTGCAGGACCTTCGTATTGTGAGGCAGACGCACTAACCCCTCTGGCACCGTCAAGCCCAAAATAAAAAATACTCCATCCACTTCTTGTTCCGGCTGTGGTTTATGATGTAATCAATTTGAAAAATAACAACAACAATAATAAACACTGTTAAATATGTGACTGAAAATTTGTTTTCGTACAGGCATACTTTTGGACTCAATAGGTTATGCAATATTATTATTATTATTATTATTATTATTATTCTATTCTTACATCGGGAAAAAAAACAATAAAAAAAAATGTAAGAAAGAGAGCAAAAAATCGGAATAAAATGAGAAAAAGCTGACATTTTTAAACTACTAGTATACTAATATTTTACTGTCGGAATGTCCGAATCCTGAGATCTTAGAATTGCTTACGAATTTAGAGAGGGACCTTTTTGTGCATATTCTCCAGAATGTTGTTACCACACCAAAAAAAAAACTTAATGTATATGAGTTTTATGGCGTTTTCAGCTTGGCGGAAATGTGCCGTATTTACTCAGTTAAAGTGTCACACTTGGCCTCCCATTGCATTGAATTCACCTGGAAGTAACTTTAACATGAATACACCTGCGCTTGTCTCTAAGCTGACCAGGTTTACGGATCGGCTACCAGGGAAACCCATGGAATCTGTTTTCTACTACAGCTCATGAAATACAACGCCAGCTGGATAAGAGTCCCTTCTCCTCCTCTTACTACATTTTAGTGCCAAGGATTGACACAATTTTACCGTAACTAAATGTGGTTTACTTTAGAACATTTTTGAGGCACCTTTACACTGCACACCAAATCAGATATATACACTATATTGCCAAAATTATTTGGCCACCTGCCTTAACTCACATATGAGCTTGAAGTGGCATCTCATTCCTAACCCATAGGGTTCAATATGATGTCGGTCCACCTTTTTCAGCTATTACAGCTTCAACTCTTCTGGGAAGGCTGTGTTTATAGGAATTTTCCACTATTCTTTCATAAGCGCTTTGGTGAGGTCACACACTGATGTTGATCAAGAAGGCCTGGCTCTCAGTCTCCGTTCTAATTCATCCCAAAGGTGTTCTATCGGGTTCGGGTCAGGACTCTGTGCAGGCCAGTCAAGTTCATCCACACCAGACTCTGTCATCCATGTCTTTATGGACCTTGCTTTGTGCACTGGTGCAGTCATGTTAAAAGAGGAAGGGGCCCGCTCCAAACTGTTCCCACAAAGTTGGGAGCATAGAAATGTCCAACATTTTTTGGTATCCTGGAGCATTCAAAGTCCTTTCACTGGAGCTAAGGGGCTAAGCCCAACTCCTGAAAAACAACCCCACACCATAATTCCTCCTCCACCAAATTTCACACTCGGCACAATGCAGTCTGAAATTTACCGTTCTCCTGGCAACGTCCAAACCCAGACTCGTCCATCAGATTGCCAGATGGAAAAGTGTCCAGAGGACTCCAGAGAACAGGTCTTCACTGCTCTAGAGTCCAGTGGCAATGTGCTCTACACCACTGCATCCGACTCTTTGCATTAGACTTGGTGACGTATGGCTTAGATGCAGCCGGTTGGCCATGGAAACCCATGCCATGAAGCTCTCTGCGTAATGTACGTGGGCTAATAGGAAGGTCACATAAAGTTTGGAGCTCTTTAGCAACTGACGGTGACCTCTTTGTATCCACTGACCTCTCTGTCAGTTTACGTGGCCCACCACTCCGTGGCGGAGTTGCTGTTGTTCCCAAACTCTTCCATTTTCTTATCATAAAGCCAACTTTATGATAAGTTGACTTTGGAATATTTAGGAGCGAGGAAATTTCATGACTGGATTTGTTGCACAGGTGGCATCCTATGACAGTTTCACGCTGGAAATCACTGAGAGCGGCCCATTCTTTCACAAATGTTTGTAAAAACAGTCTCCATGCCTAAGTGCTTGATTTTATACACCTGTGGCCGGGCCAAGTGATTAGGACACCTGATTCTCATCATTTGGATGGGTGGTCAAATACTTTAGGCAATATAGTGTACTTTATTTTTGATGAGATAAAATAAATTGCACGGATAAAAAGCATATTAAGAAAGTTACTATATTGTTACAAACTGCCTTAAATATGAGGGTTTTTTTTGTTTACCTTTCAACATTCAAGTGCCTTTAGCCTAATAAAAGACCAAACTCTGTGCTTTCTTTGAACAAAGTAAACAAACAAAATTGCCGCCTGACATGTAAGCAGTGTGACTGTTTGAAATGTGAAAGATCTGTTTTTGATTTGTGTTTGGTTTATTTTTTTAAATAAAAAAACAACTAATTGCCAAATTAAAGAAATAAATACCAATAATAATGGTTACTAGATGAGGCAATTCCTAGTTGAATTGCATGTGAATGCTGAAGTTGAACTGAAATCCTGGAAATTTTTGCAGAAATTTGGAAGTAGAGCACACAATTCCCAAACAGGCTGAATAGTTTAAATTAATTAAAATAAAATAAATAATTATTTTGAATCAGATGACAAATGTGTATGTTGGGGAGCTTTGAAGAATCTCCCATTGATTACAATGGGAATTTCCCCGAAAATTGGAAATTTTGGGAAAAGTTCTATTTTTTTGGAAAATGGTAAAAAACTTGAACGGTCTGAATGAGTTGAAATGGTTGGTGTTGGAATTTTTCAAATATGTCGAGAAATGTTGAAGTAGTAACATGTCGAATTGAGAAATGGTATTACGGAATTCCTGGAGTTTCGGGAAAACTGGGAATTGTTTTTGTACAAAAAACATTTTTGTCTTTTGTCCTGGTTGAGAGGAATTTTTTGACGGTAGAACGGTTGAAGTGCGTTAAAAATGTGGAAAGAGTTGTCGTCAGAAAAAAGGGTGGAAATAGGGCTTTGGAAAACCCAGAATTTTGGAAAATCCTAAAAAAAAATTGGAACTTATAAAAAAGGTAGTTTAAAGGTCCAGGATGGTGGAATATGTTGAAGGTGGAATGGTTGGAATGAGTTGAAAAATGTGTTGAAGGTGGAATGGTTGGAATGAGTTAAAAAATGCGGAAGGAGTAGTCATCAGAAAAAAGGGTGGAAATATGGCTTTGGAAAACCAAGAATTCTGGAAAATCCTGGATTTTTTTTGGAACTTACAAAAAAGGTTGTTTAATTTTCCAGAATGGTGGAATATGTTGAAGGTGGAATGGTTGGAATAAGTTGAAAAATGTGAAAAGGAGTAGTCATCAGAAAAAAAGTGGAAATAGGGCTTTGGAAAACCAGGAATTCTGGAAAATCCTGGAAATGTTTGGAACTTACAGAAAAGGTAGTTTAAATGCCCAGGGTGGTGGAATATGTTGCAGGTGAAATGGTTGGAATGAGTTGAAAAATGTGGAAGTAGTCGTCATCAAAATAAAAGGTGGAAATAGGGCTTTGGAAAACCAGGAATTCTGTCAAATCTGGGAATTTTTTTGGAACTTACAAAAAAAGGTTGTTTAAATGTTCAGGCTGGTGGACTGACTATGTTGCAGGTGGAATGGTTGGAATGAGTTAAAAAATGCGGAAGGAGTAGTCATCAGAAAAAAGGGTGGAAATATGGCTTTGGAAAACCAGGAATTCTGGAAAACCCTGGAATTTTTTGTAACTTACAAAAAGGTAGTTTAAATGTCCAGGATTGTGGAATATGTTGAAGGTGGAATGGTTGGAATGAGTTGAAAAATGTGGAAGAAGTAGCCATCAGAAAAAAGGGTGTATATAGGGCTTTGGAAAAAGAGGAATTCTGGAAAATCCTGGATTTATTTGTAACTTACAATAAAGGTAGTTTAAATGTCCAGGGTGGTGGATTATGTTAAAGGTGGAATGGTTGGAATGAGTTAAAAAATGTGAAAGAAGTACTTGTCGGAAAAAAGGTGGAAATAAGGCTTTGGAAAACCAAGAGTTCATGAAAATCCTGGAATTTTTTGGAACTTACAAAAAAGGTAGTTTACATGTCCAGGATGGTGGAATATGTTGAGGGTGGATTGGTTGGAATGAGTTGAAAAATGTGGAAGAAGTAGTCGTCAGAAAAAAGGGTGGAAATAGGGCTTTGGAAAACCAGGATATCTGGAAAATCTGGGAATTTTTTTGGAACTTACAAAAAAGGTAGTTTAAATGTCCCGGGTGGTGGAATATGTTGAAGGTGGAATGGTTGGAATGAGTTGAAAAATTTGGAAGAATTAGTCATCAGAAAAAAGGGGGGAAATAGGGCTTTGGAAAACCAGGAGTTCTGGAAAATTCTGGAATTTTTTGGAACTTACAAAAAAGGTAGTTTAAATCCCCAGGATGGTTGAATATTTGGCGGGTGGAATTGTTGGAATGAGTTGAAAAATGTGGAAGAAGTAATTGTCGGAAAAAAGGTGGAAATAAGGCTTTGGAAAACCAGGAGTTCTGGGAAATCCTGGAATTTTTTGGAACTTACAAAAAAGTAAGTTTAAATTTCCAGGATGGTGGAATATGTTGAGGGTGGATTGGTTGAAATGAGTTGAAAAATGTGGAAGGAGTAGTCTTCATAAAAAAAGTGGAAATAGGGCTTTGGAAAACCAGGAATTCTGGAAAATCCTGGAATTTTTTGTAACTTACGAAAAGGTAGTTTACATGTCGAGGATGGTGGAATATGTTAAAGGTGGAATGGTTGGAATGAGTTAAAAAATGTGGAAGAAGTACTTGTTGGAAAAAAAGGTGGAAATAAGGCTTTGGAAAACCAGGAGTTCTGGAAAATCCTGGAATTTTTGGGAACTTACAGAAAAGGTAGTTTAAATGTCCAGGATGGTGGAATATGTTGAGGGTGGAATGGTTGGAACGAGTTGAAAAATGTGGAAGTAGTAGTTGTCGGAAAAAAGGTGGAAATAAGGCTTTGGAAAACCAGGAGTTCTGGAAAATCCTGGAATTTTTTTAACTTACAAAAAAGGTAGTTTAAATGTCCAGAATGGTGGAATATGTTGAGGGTGAATTGGTTGGAATGAGTTGAAAAATGTGGAAGGAGTAGTCATCAGTAAAAAATTGGAAATAGGGCTTTGGAAAACCAGGAATTCTGGAAAATCCTGGAATAGTTTGGAACTTACAAAAAAGGTAGTTTAAATGTCCAGGATGGTGTAATATGTTGAAGGTAGAATGGTTGGAATTAGTTGAAAAATGTGGAAGAAGTAGTCATCAGAGAAAAGGGTGGAAATAGAGCTTTGGAAAATCAGGAACTCTGGGAAATCCTGGATTTTTTTGTAATTTAAAAAAGGTAGTTTAAATGTCCTGGATGGTGGAATATGTTGAAGGTGGAATGGTTGGAATCGGTTAAAAAATTTGGAGATAGTGGACGTTCGAAAAACGGCCAATTCATTTTGAATCGGAAAATGTCCTGAGAAATCTGGGAATTTTCTGTAAATAGGCCAAACGGTTTGAAGTTGGAACGGTTGGAATCGGGTAAAAAAAGGGGAAGGTAGAGCGCCCCAAAATCTGGAGAAGAAGTAATTGAATAAATAGATACATTTTTGGTGTGGAAAACCATATGAATTCACAGAATAACACAAATCCATCTGAGAATTTTTGCTGAGTCCTTCTAGGACAGGAGAGAAGTTAAGTCCCTACCTTTAGTCAAAAGTGATTTATGACCCCCATAAAACAATGATTTATGACCCTCAAGGTCAAAGGTCAATGATTTATGAGGGGTCAAGTTCAAAGGTTAATGATTTATGAGGGGTCAAGGTTAAAGGTCAAAGTCAAAGGTCAAAGTCAAAGGTCAGGTTCAAATGTCAAGGTCAAGTGGGTGTGGCTTACCCGGAAGAGGGTGGAGTTAAGACCTGCGGTGGGAGTGGTTAAACCAGGAAGAGGGTGGAGTTTTAAACAGAAAGAGGGCAGAGTTAAGACCTGCGGTGGGAGTGGTTAAACCAGGAAGAGGGTGGAGTTAAGACCTGACAGGGAACAGAGGAGGGATCAGTTTTTTTTAAGAAAGCAATGTCATCTGAGCAGCATGTGACCATATATTTGATAGTTTAAATGTTTACGATCGTTTGAAAAAACTTCCAGATTTCGATGTATTGATGGCTGGGAATGTTACGTGTGGAGATGTGGACACGCACACACACGCACACACACACACACACACACACACACACACACACACACACACACACACACACACACACACACACACACACACGAGGGGTACAAAAGGGCAGTGTAAGGCTTAGTCATTATTTGGAGCTTTATACGTTAGCGTAAAGACTTTGTTCGATTCGGTCATGATTAGTGAAACGCCTGTTTCGATTTATAAAAATAATAAAACTTACATTGACGCTCCGCAAAAAAGTCGAGTGTTTCTAAATCGTATTCAGTTTTCAGCTAAAAGAAAGAAGAGACGGAAGCCCTTTCTCGATATTTTCATCGTTATCTACCGTGGATTGGGAAGTTTTTGGTGGACACACACGCACACACACACACACTTCACACACACACACACACACACACACACACACACACGCACGCACGCACGCACGCACGCACACACGCACACACACACACACACACACACACACACACACACACACACACACACACACACACACACACACACACATTCGTACGCACTGAAACAACTTCCGTACCTCACGAAAACATATTTAAACAGATGGAAAAAACTATCGCAGAACACAGTGTCACGTAGCAACTGGTCTTTACGGTCGTTTGAATCAACAGGTCAGTTTGGGGGACAAAAGGAGGGTTCAGTTTTTACTGACTTCCCATCTGACAGTTTAAATGTTTATGACCGTTTGAATCAACAGGACACGCACGCACACACACACACACGCACGCACACACACACACACACACATACACACACACACACACGCACACACACACACACACACACACACACACACACACCATTACCTCTGCTTTACCATGTTATTAGACATTGGTTTAACTCCATTTAAGCATTTAAACGTTAAAAGCATTACACTTGTACGACGATGTAATACCTTTTTTTTTTTTAACAGCCGATGACGACGAAGTGAAAGACGATGAACTTTGCTTAAACGGTCTTACAAAGTTGGAAGATGATTTTCGAGGTGTGTTTAAACCTTCAAATTATTTAATATTATGTGTATTCATTATTTAGTTTCATAGAGGATTTGCCGTAAGATCCTAACGCGATCGTTTTAACACAATCGCAGTCTGGTGAGTCAAATGATTCTCATTTTACAAGAAAAAAAACATGCGGTATACGATACATATATACATATATTTACTTACAGATTTTCCGTTTACATCTCTTGCTCACTGGTCTCCCTTAAAGCTGGCGGGTCCGTCAACGGCCGTTCCAGGCAGAGGAGAAGGCTTGATTGCGCCAAAGACTCCAGACATCGAATCCATGCTCCGAGGGGAAATCATCGAAAACGACGGTGAATGTCCGACAGGCACCCGCTGTAAGTTTTTCTCGTTTTCTGTAAGCTTTTTAAGATTCTCAGGAGCTTTAAAGAGCTCCTCTCATTCCAATGTCTTTCGCTCAAATGAATTTCGCGCCTAAGGGGAATGGGCGGGGACTGATTCCGGAGGTGGGCGGTTGTTTCCGCCAAGCAACCTTCTGGTTGAAATGGAGTGTGGATCAAGATGGATCCCTACTCTATATTCTTTTATTTAACCCAATGTTTTTTAAATACGTGTATAATGCTTTATATCCTATGGGTTGTGAATTCCATCCTACAATATCTTCCAAGGAACCCAAAGAAATGTTACCACACCTCCCGCTTTATTTATTCTATAGATTACCTGAACTATTTCATAAACTAAATCTTGTCTAGTTTCTGATGCTATGTTTTTTATGCTCATCAATGCACTGTTGGACTGCGAGCACACAACTACTTTCCTTGCTTTGTTTTCCTCTATCCAGTTAACTGCCATATAAATTGCTACCAATTCCCCCGTAAAAACAGATAGTTTATCACTGATTATTTTATTTAATACTATGTTTCCTTGTGGGATAACTGCTACAGCTCTTACCTTTATTTTTTTTATATAGTTTTTGATGCATCCGTATATATCATATCTCAATCCATTTTTCTATCCGGTAACTATTTAAATTTCTATTCTTTAGTAATTGCATGTTTTCTTTTGGGTTATCAAACATCCACGGTGGTATTGCAGGCATTGGTACTGTAGGACTAACTTTAATATTGTCAATTTTAACTTTATTACATATGTCTCCTATAATCCACCCAAAACTATTCTTTTTTGTTTTCTCTTTTTCTTGGCAGATTGGTAGCACTGGACAAGTCGGATATCCTTGCTTGGATCCTTTTAAAGTTGCCCGATAAACTGCTGAGAGTTGATCTCTCCTCTTGTCCAAAGGTTTTTCGTTCATTTTTACTTGTAATACTGGCACTAGGGTTGATGTAGTAGCTCCACAACATAACCTTAAAGCCTGTGACTGGATCCGGTCTATTTTCCCAAGTCATGTTTTTGAAGCAGATTGGTAAATAATGCATCCGTAATCAATAACAGATGGAATTAAAGTTATAAATATATACATGTATTGTTTTCAACGTTAACCTATCAGCCCCCCAATCATTACCCCTCAAAGACCTCATTATATTTAACACCTTTTTACTTTTTCCCCTATTTTTTTATTTTCCGGAAGGAACACTCCTGAAGGAATAAATAAAGTACTATCTAATCTAATCTAATCAAATCTATTTTGCTGATGTGGGTTGACTAGTTCATATTTTTATCAAACCATATTCCTAAATATTTAAATACTTGTACCTCTTCTATATTTTCACCTTAGAGTTTTTATTTGGAGCTTGTTTGGTACTTTTGTCTTTGTAAAATGTATGACTTTTGTCTTTCCAACAGAGAATCTTAAACCTCAAGCCGTTCCCCAGTCTTGAACATTATTTACCACTTTGTTAGTTTTTTGATTATTTCTTTTGACTCTAAATAATATACTAGTCTTTCATTAATCTTTTTTTTTTTCCATTACTTTTCCCCAAATTTATAATTTCCTGCCTCTTCCGGGTCTTACCCTGACTTGCATATTGGAATTGTTACCGCTAATTTTCCCCTCTGCCGGTCATTCTCCTTCTTCATATATCCTGTCATATCATTTCAAGACCACTTCTTTGACGATGCCACCTAAGTTTTTGATCATTTGATAACCATTTTTTTTTTTCCGTCATCACCACTTTAGACTCAAGGCCCACCTACCCCCATCGCCCCAACAAAACAATTTATTGGACATCATGTGTGGTCTCGAGTTGTCTCTTTACTTTGTTGGGCCTCAGGCTGTCTGCTGCTAGCCGTTTTAGACAAAGAACACACAGGGGTCTCTCCTCTGCCCCCACCTCCGCTGCCGTGAATCCAAGAGCAAGATACCCTTCGCCATATTTTCTTTTAGGTTGACTTTTTGGTTGATTAGACCCGTCATATTTTTGTTTCTCCGCAGACCTTTGAGGTGCGAGTTGCAAATGTATCCATTTTGTGTAATTGTGGTCCGCACATTAGCCTGCTACCCATCCGCGCGAAAGTTTGTTCCTCTTAGCCCTGCCTGCAAAAGTTACTGTTGCTATGTCTGTCAAACTTTCGCTCCTGCCGAGAAATTTAAAGCCTACAGGAAAAATAAGTAATTTACATTTATTTATACGGCGGATTTCACAGACAGAATCACAAAGTGATTTACAGTGTGTATAGAAAATGAAAGCATAGTAAAAAAAATTCAAAAATAAAAATTTCCTCCCTTTCCTCGCGCCCCACCTGTCATGTCTCTATTCCCCACACTTTGAGAAATGCTGAATTAGGTCAACATTTTTCGACCCGTATGTACGGTCACCGTGTGCTCGGAGAAGAGGTAGGATTAAATATAAGTTTTACTTCTTAATATTCCTTTTCAGATTTGTTGAAAGGTGCAAATGGAACCATGTGATGTTACTTGACGTAAACATGTCTGTAACAAATACATCAAAACCATAGCCGCGTGTGTAATGACTAACATTTACATAACATTTTGTAGATGGCATTGCATGTCTTGACTTGTTCTATTCTGTCTTTTGAACGTACAAGTCAATGTCTTGTTTTTAGTGTGAGGTTTAACTGTTGTGTTTATTTTGTGTCATTGTGAAGTTTTTTGTACCTGAAAATCAGATATCCCGGCCCCCCAGACACATTTTTTCCTCTATATCTGCTCCCCAGGTCAAAATAATTGCCGAGTGTGACCGTGTGTGACCGTGTGTGACCGTGTGTGACCGTGTGTGACCGTGTGTCTTGGCTACCACTCTTTACCGCATCTCTCCATGAACCCCGAAAAAACATCCGACCAGGAGCGTTGGGCTGCAGTGCATTGTGGGTAGGCGAGTCTTGTACATGATCATGTTCTGTCGGTTCATTTGCAAAATAAACCAGAGAGCACAACTCAGCTTTGATACAAAATGAAAGTAAAAATAAGACTGAGAAGATCAAAATAATTGTCAAAGCAGCATCAAAGTTGTTGAAAGAACTATCTTGGTACCGGGTGCAAGCTGTACTACAGAGAGTAGACGTGACGGAGTCATGTCACCACATTCCAACACCCTGTTAATGGTCCGGTGGAATGCCAGAAGTTTGATAGCAACCGAACATGAATTAAAGGGATATATTAAAAATATGAAAACTAAACCACGTATAATTTGTATTCAAGAAACAGGGCTGAAGCCAAAATTAAACTTTATAATAAAAGGATATATAACGATTCGTAAAGATAGGAATGAAGGGTAAAGAGGATGATGTGCCACATTTATCAAAGAAGATGTAGTCACGGGTAAAGAAACAGCAGAACCTTTAGCAAAAACATTTGTTAAAGTGCACGGTAATGATAATTTGAGAAATGTGTAAAAACAAAAGAGAGAAAAAACAATGAGTTTAAATATTGGGGAAATGATGGAAGACAACGTTAATAGCTTTACCAACACTATGGATATGACATTTTCTTTGAATGAAATGGTTCGAATTTTGAAAAAGGTTAAAAATACGTCACCGGGGAAAGAACTAGCGGGTTATCAAATGATCAAAAACTTAGGTGGCATCGTCAAAGAAGTGGTCTTGAAATGATATGACAGGATATATGAAGAAGGAGAATGACCGGCAGAGGGGAAAATTAGCGGTAACAATTCCAATATGCAAGTCAGGGTAAGACCCGGAAGAGGCAGGAAATTATAAATTTGGGGAAAAGTAATGGAAAAAAAAAAGATTAATGAAAGACTAGTATATTATTTAGAGTCAAAAGAAATAATCAAAAAACTAACAAAGTGGTAAATAATGTTCAAGACTGGGGAACGGCTTGAGGTTTAAGATTCTCTGTTGGAAAGACAAAAGTCATACATTTTACAAAGACAAAAGTACCAAACAAGCTCCAAATAAAAACTCTAAGGTGAAAATATAGAAGAGGTACAAGTATTTAAATATTTAGGAATATGGTTTGATAAAAATATGAACTAGTCAACCCACATCAGCAAAATAGATTTGATTAGATTAGATAGTACTTTATTTATTCCTTCAGGAGTGTTCCTTCCGGAAAATAAAAAAATAGGGGAAAAAGTAAAAAAGGTGTTAAATATAATGAGGTCTTTGAGGGGTAATGATTGGGGGGCTGATAGGTTAACGTTGAAAACAATACATGTATATATTTATAACTTTAATTCCATCTGTTATTGATTACGGATGCATTATTTACCAATCTGCTTCAAAAACATGACTTGGGAAAATAGACCGGATCCAGTCACAGGCTTTAAGGTTATGTTGTGGAGCTACTACATCAACCCTAGTGCCAGTATTACAAGTAAAAATGAACGAAAAACCTTTGGACAAGAGGAGAGATCAACTCTCAGCAGTTTATCGGGCAACTTTAAAAGGATCCAAGCAAGGATATCCGACTTGTCCAGTGCTACCAATCTGCCAAGAAAAAGAGAAAACAAAAAAGAATAGTTTTGGGTGGATTATAGGAGACATATGTAATAAAGTTAAAATTGACAATATTAAAGTTAGTCCTACAGTACCAATGCCTGCAATACCACCGTGGATGTTTGATAACCCAAAAGAAAACATGCAATTACTAAAGAATAGAAATTTAAATAGTTACCGGATAGAAAAATGGATTGAGATATGATATATACGGATGCATCAAAAACTATATAAAAAAAAATAAAGGTAAGAGCTGTACCAGTTATCCCACAAGGAAACATAGTATTAAATAAAATAATCAGTGATAAACTATCTGTTTTTACGGGGGAATTGGTAGCAATTTATATGGCAGTTAACTGGATAGAGGAAAACAAAGCAAGGAAAGTAGTTGTGTGCTCGCAGTCCAACAGTGCATTGATGAGCATAAAAAACATAGCATCAGAAACAAGACAAGATTTAGTTTATGAAATAGTTCAGGCAATCTATAGAATAAATAAAGCGGGAGGTGTGGTAACATTTCTTTGGGTTCCTTGGAAGATATTGTAGGATGGAATTCACAACCCATAGGATATAAAGCATTATACACGTATTTAAAAAACATTGGGTTAAATAAAAGAATATAGAGTAGGGATCCATCTTGATCCACACTCCATTTCAACCAGAAGGTTGCTTGGCGGAAACAACCGCCCACCTCCGGAATCAGTCCCCGCCCATTCCCCTTAGGCGCGAAATTCATTTGAGCGAAAGACATTGGAATGAGAGGAGCTCTTTAAAGCTCCTGAGAATCTTAAAAAGCTTACAGAAAACGAGAAAAACTTACAGCGGGTGCCTGTCGGACATTCACCGTCGTTTTCGATGATTTCCCCTCGGAGCATGGATTCGATGTCTGGAGTCTTTGGCGCAATCAAGCCTTCTCCTCTGCCTGGAACGGCCGTTGACGGACCCGCCAGCTTTAAGGGAGACCAGTGAGCAAGAGATGTAAACGGAAAATCTGTAAGTAAATATATGTATATATGTATCGTATACCGCATGTTTTTTTTCTTGTAAAATGAGAATCATTTGACTCACCAGACTGCGATTGTGTTAAAACGATCGCGTTAGGATCTTACGGCAAATCCTCTATGAAACTAAATAATGAATACACATAATATTAAATAATTTGAAGGTTTAAACACACCTCGAAAATCATCTTCCAACTTTGTAAGACCGTTTAAGCAAAGTTCATCGTCTTTCACTTCGTCGTCATCGGCTGTTAAAAAAAAAAAAGGTATTACATCGTCGTACAAGTGTAATGCTTTTAACGTTTAAATGCTTAAATGGAGTTAAACCAATGTCTAATAACATGGTAAAGCAGAGGTAATGGTGTGTGTGTGTGTGTGTGTGTGTGTGTGTGTGTGCGTGTGTGTGTGTGTGTATGTGTGTGTGTGTGTGTGTGCGTGCGTGTGTGTGTGTGTGCGTGCGTGTCCTGTTGATTCAAACGGTCATAAACATTTAAACTGTCAGATGGGAAGTCAGTAAAAACTGAACCCTCCTTTTGTCCCCCAAACTGACCTGTTGATTCAAACGACCGTAAAGACCAGTTGCTACGTGACACTGTGTTCTGCGATAGTTTTTTCCATCTGTTTAAATATGTTTTCGTGAGGTACGGAAGTTGTTTCAGTGCGTACGAATGTGTGTGTGTGTGTGTGTGTGTGTGTGTGTGTGTGTGTGTGTGTGTGTGTGTGTGTGTGTGTGCGTGTGTGCGTGCGTGCGTGCGTGCGTGCGTGTGTGTGTGTGTGTGTGTGTGTGTGTGTGTGTGAAGTGTGTGTGTGTGTGCGTGTGTGTGCGTGTGTGCGTGTCCACCAAAAACTTCCCAATCCACGGTAGATAACGATGAAAATATCGAGAAAGGGCTTCCGTCTCTTCTTTCTTTTAGCTGAAATAAGCAGATATCCCCCATTTCGTATCTGAATACAAATCCAAAAGATCCCTCCGCTTCCAAATCCCATTTCTCACGCAAAGATTCGGTCGGCGGCATCTGAATACGATTTAGAAACACTCGACTTTTTTGCGGAGCGTCAATGTAAGTTTTATTATTTTTATAAATCGAAACAGGCGTTTCACTAATCATGACCGAATCGAACAAAGTCTTTACGCTAACGTATAAAGCTCCAAATAATGACTAAGCCTTACACTGCCCTTTTGTACCCCTCGTGTGTGTGTGTGTGTGTGTGTGTGTGTGTGTGTGTGTGTGTGTGTGTGTGTGTGTGTGTGTGTGTGTGTGTGTGCGTGTGTGTGCGTGTCCACATCTCCACACGTAACATTCCCAGCCATCAATACATCGAAATCTGGAAGTTTTTTCAAACGATCGTAAACATTTAAACTATCAAATATATGGTCACATGCTGCTCAGATGACATTGCTTTCTTAAAAAAAACTGATCCCTCCTCTGTTCCCTGTCAGGTCTTAACTCCACCCTCTTCCTGGTTTAACCACTCCCACCGCAGGTCTTAACTCTGCCCTCTTTCTGTTTAAAACTCCACCCTCTTCCTGGTTTAACCACTCCCACCGCAGGTCTTAACTCCACCCTCTTCCGGGTAAGCCACACCCACTTGACCTTGACATTTGAACCTGACCTTTGACTTTGACCTTTGACTTTGACCTTTAACCTTGACCCCTCATAAATCATTAACCTTTGAACTTGACCCCTCATAAATCATTGACCTTTGACCTTGAGGGTCATAAATCATTGTTTTATGGGGGTCATAAATCACTTTTGACTAAAGGTAGGGACTTAACTTCTCTGACAGGGCGGCATGGGGCTTTTTTTTTAGCACATTTTATTAGTCACATTCCAAACGTACAATCAAAGATGAAACTTAAATAAAAAAAAAAAGCGGTAAAATAGAACGTAGAAATGCGGGTACTAATAACACAAATAATCCACTTTGTCATCCATAGCACAACGCTGAGATGCACGCTGGTTTCGGGCAGAACTTATTAGCATATCTGTGTTGTTCACCGTGTCGTGAAAATGAGCTTTTAACGGGGAAAACAATTCACTGACAAGTTTCGGGGAAAAGCTTTCGGAGTTTCATCAATCACGTCTGCATCAGCTAATGGATTGCTCAGTGGTACCAGCAGGGGGTCTGCATTCTCTGTTTTTTTTTCTCTCTCCATCTTCTTTCTACCTGACACGTGGTCTAAGTAGGACGTCTTCTAGACGTATTTAGTTTCATGTAATGTGGGTGCAAAAATATATTCATCTCCTAAACACTGCACTGGCAAAAACATATCCAACAGAAACAACTGTTTTTCTTTCTGCATGGGGTGTGTCCAAAAAGTGTGGCCAGTGGGCCATTTGCAGCCCGGAGATGATATTTTAACGACTCGTGGCACATTCTAAAAGTATTATTAAAAATTTAAAAATGAATAAAAAGTAGAATAAAAGGGCAACTAGGTAAAATGTAATGAGAAAAAGTTGCAACACAGAATCTAATAATACAAAGATGTCATGCAGGCTATTTTTTTCTTTACTGATTTGCTCAAAAAATTTAAAAATAAAATAACTAAAAGACAATGTTATGAATTATTGACCTATTCCAGGCTCCAGTTACTTCACATCAAATATTTTGAAGACTTTGAAATATTTTGGGGTAGAAAATAAGGCATATTTCATGTGTGCCATATAAAAAGCAAACACATGGAGAAAAAAACTTGTAATTCACAAATAGATCTTAAGTTGGTCTGGAGAATTAAGTGTTGAAAGTAAAAAAAAAAATGTATGACTTGTTTTTCACACTTTTATTAATAGCCCCAATAATTGTAGTGGTATTTAAAAACAAAAAAAAAACAATATTAAATCAAAATCAATGTTATGAATTATTGACCTATTTGGATGAATGGATGGGTCCAATTACTTCACATCAAATTGTGCACTTTTTTGGGTGGAAAATATTGCCTATTTTGTGTTTTTGCCTTTAAGAAACAGTGCTTTCTTTGACAAAAATGGCATACAACATAATATACTGTATACAATGCTGATGGATGCCAAAGACATGCACCTGGGGATAGGTTGAGTGGCAACACTAAATTGGCCCTAATGTGTGAATGTGAGTGTGAATGTTGTCTGTCTATCTGTGTAGGCCCTGCGATGAGGAGGTGACTTGTCCAGGTTGTACCCCGCCTTCCACATGAATGCATCTGAGATAGGCTCCAGCGACCCCCCGCGATCCCAAAGGGGACAAACGGTAGAAAATGGATGGATGGATGGACTTCATTAGTGCCATTAAATAAAGTGATTTGATTAACATGAAAAAAATAATAAAAAATGGAATCCCACTTCCAAAGACATGCACCTGGGGATAGGTTGATTGGCAACACTAAATTGGCCCTAGTGTGTGAATGTGAGTGTGAATGTTGTCTGTCTATCTGTGTTGGCCCTGCGATTAGGTGGCGACTTGTCCAGGGTGTACCCCGCCTTCCGCCCAATTGTAGCTGAGATAGGCGCCAGCGCCCCCCGCGACCCCGAAAGGGAATAAGCGGTAAGAAATGGATGGATGCATGGATGGAATCTACCATTAAGACACAGAGGATTGGGTTGAGGGGATAACCCATCGGAGTCAAGACCTTGTGTGTGTGTGTGTGTGTGTGTGTGTGTGTGTGTGTGTGTGTGTGTGTGTGTGTGTGTGTGTGTGTGTGTGTGTGTGTGTGTGTGTGTGTGTGTGTGTGTGCGTGTGTGTGTATATGTAGTAGCGATAGTCCCATCCATAGTGGAGCCAAACATATATATATACTGTACATACATATGTGTGAATATATATATATATATTAGGGGTGGGCAAATTAATGCGTTAATTACGAGTTAACTCATCAATCTTTTAACGCCGACAATTATTTTAACGCGCATTTGTGTATGTTGTTTACATGCTTTTATTTTGTTAACGCCTTTTCTTAACAAGATGGCGTCGCCCGGACAGGCTTCGGCGTCGAGGGGCTCTTGGTAAAGATGGAACATTTGGCAAAAATACCGGACAATTCTGCAAATTTCATGGCTGGCTCACAGCGTGGTCACTCCGGGATCACTTACGACCGCCAGACAATTCTGGATGTGGATAGTTTGGGACGTTTTGGACTGAATGACGCGTGCTTGCTAGACCGGCTAGCTAGCATGGGAATACTTTGCCGGCTACATTCAGCGGCCTGTGAAGCAGTGGAGTATATGTGTTGTCTGTCTATTTATGAATAATGCAGACGAGGAGTGATGGCTGAGTTCTTAACGTTTGCTTTCAGAGCGTGCATATCACAACATACAAGATGCCGTCATGGCGACACACAACTTTCACCGGGCTACCGCGCATGCTCGTCACTCCTGTTGCATGCTGGGTAGGGTATTTCTTTTTTCCCTGGCTCATAACATCACAATATAGTACCATTTATATGATGCGTTCAATTTATCAAAGCACCAAGCAAGCAATCGGAAAATTCCCCATCATATCAATTCCTAGATATGGTCATAATTATTTTAAGTGCACTACTCAGAATAAACACAACATTATTAATATAGCTACTACGGATAATTTGATCAAAAATTCCCTAAAACAGCCCACTACCTATAATATAGTTTTTTTAAACATAAGGTCCCTGATAAAAGATAATAGATTATATTTATTTTCCATAACAAACAGGATAACTTAAATACCCTGGTAGTGGCAATAAGCTTAAATGTCTGTATTTACATTTTTTTTGTTGATTTTCATAAAATATGCTATTTAACTGCTACTGTTTAACAATTACTGATTTAATTTGTGTTTGCACAACAAATGTTTTGGCGCTTTTGTTCATGTGGGAGAATATTCCAATAAAGGTGCACTACACACTACTTTTGAATTCATTATTGGGCTTTGCGTATACAATGCAGTTAATCGCGATTAATCGGAGAAATAGTGCGATTAACTTCGATTAAAATTTTAATCGTTGCCCAGCTCTAATATATATATATATATATATATATATATATATTTGTGTGTATATATATATATGTGTATATATATATATATATGTATGTATGTTGTGCAATTCAGAATCGATTCTCATTTTTTTTTAAATGATCGTTTTTTTTGTTTTTTTTAAATCAATCCAACAAACCAGTACACAGCAATACCATAACAATGCAATCCAATTCCAAAACCAAAACTGACCCAGCAACACTCAGAACTGCAATAAACAGTGCAATTGAGAGGAGACACAAATACGACACAGAACAAACCAAAAGTAATGAAACAAAAATGAATATTATCAACAACAGTATCAATATTAATTATAATTTCAGCATAGCAGTGATTAAAAATCCCTCATTGACATTATCATTAGACATTTATAAAAAATTAAAAAAAAGAACAATAGTGTCACAGTGGCATACACTTGCATCGCATCTCATAAGCTTGACCACACTGTGTCCAATTTTTTCACAAAGATAAAATAAGTCATATTTTTGGTTCGTTTAATAGTTAAAACAAATTTACTTTATTGCAATCAGTTGATAAAACATTGTCCTTTACAATTATAAAAGCTTTTTTTTAGCATGTCAGCAGACTGGGGTAGATCCTGCTGAAATCCTATTTGTTGAATGAATACAGAATCGTTTTGATTCGGAAAAATATCGTTTTTATATTATCGAAAAAAATCAATATGGAGTCGATATTGAATCGAATCGTGGGATACCCAAAGATTCGCAGCCCTAATATATATGTGTATATATATATATACAAGTGTGTATATATATATATATACTTGCAGTGTGTATATAAAACAGGCTACAACGGTGACCCCCATCAGTCGCATCTTTCAAGCGCTTTTATCATCTTTACACCCCCCCCCCTAAAAAAAAGAAAAATACACGTGTGTTCTTGTCTCTCATAATGATTGCAAACGATAAAGAAAAGAGCAGTTCCCCTTCAAGCGTGTAGTAATATAAGTATTAAAAAGCATAATGGTAGGGCATTTAAGTAGAAGTAGAAGCCTCCATGAGTGTGAGAACATTAAACAATTTTGAGGAATGCCGCTGTCATTCCCAGTAGCACCTCCTCCTGCTGCGCACACACACACACACACACACACACACACACACACATTGCCATACACAGAGCTCTCCATAATTGATGCTGGATGTAGACAAACACTGCAGGGCTGGACTTTATAGCACAGCTGGATGTGCATGGAAGGCAGAGAGGAGATGGTAGAGCAGGTACCTCTGAGATTACACACACTCTCTTCTCTCTCTCTCTTTCTTTATTGTCGCTCCCTTTTCTCATTGTCGGTCGCTCCATGGTGTTTGTGCTGTGACTGCAGAACGCCAGCGAGCTGTGTTCTCCTTCTTTTTTTCTCTCTCTCGGGCTGCGTGATCCAGCACGTGTGTGTTTAAGTGTGTGTCTGCAAGGCTGAGCGAGCCGAAGCCTCGATCTTACCTTTTCATCTGCGGAAAAGCATGCAGAAGCCGGCTGATTTATGCATTAAGAAAGAGGGAGCGAGAGCGGCTGCAACTGTGAAATATAACCCAGAAGTCTCCAGAGTTGCTTTCTGAGGTCTTATTTCGGTTTTAGGTTCGGAGTCACTGCTCAGTTGCTGGGCACATTGGGAGAGAAAAAATTGTAGCGCTGTTTGTTGAAGTTGCTCTTGTGATGAAGTGATCTATTCTAATCTCAAATCCATCTGTTACAGCGGGGATAGTCAACTCAATTGGGGCCACATTTCCAAAAAGCTAAAGACTCCGGGGGCCAGACTTCTTCCTTTGTTAGTAGTCATATTTTTGGTCACTCTTTAGTATGTGGAACATATTCACCATTAATTAGTTGCTTATTAACATGCAAATTAGTAACATATTGGCTGTTAATTAGTTATTAAGTACTTATTAATGCCTTATTCTGCATGGCCTTATTACACAACCAGTAAGCCATTAACTAAGAGTCTTCCCCACAACCCTAACCCTGACCCCAACTCCAACCCCAACCACGACCCCAATCTCAACCCTAACTCTATCATAATAATGGTAAATGGTAAATGGGTTATACTTGCATAGCGCTTTTCTACCTTTTTTGAGGAACTCAAAGCGCTTTGACACTATTTCCACATTCACCCATTCACACACACATTCACACACTGATGGTGGGAGCTGCCGTGCAAGGCGCTAATCAGCGCCCATCAGGAGCAAGGGTGAAGTGTCTTGCTCAAGGACACAACGGACGTGACGAGGATGGTAGAAGGTGGGGATTGAACCAGGAACCCTCAGGTTATCCCCTCAACCCAATCCTCTGCACCGTCCCATAATGTTCCCCATACTAAAGTGTTACCGTATTTTTTTCTTACCACAGAGAACATTTGGTTTTGGTCTGTTTGTTTTGTAAGAGTTACAACGCTTTTTTTAGGGAACTTGTGCAAAATGTTTAGTTCAGTGTGTGTCAACTTTTTCTGAGCCAAGGCACATTTTTTTTCCTTGAAACAACCACCAGCAGAAATCATTGAAAAATTAACCTCAGTAGCCAATTTTGACAGTAAAAAGTCGTTCTTGCTATTTTTGGATAGCTACGGAGTCCCTATAGGGACATGGATCTTTGCGAGATCTCGCAAAACTTTTTTTTCCTATGTCAGTGAACCGGAAGTAAAACAGACACAACGATGGAGTGGCGGGAGCCTATCCATCATCTGTGCTCTGTTGTGGGGCCATGATACGTCAGTTGCAACCAAGGAGGACGATTTGGAGTGGTTCTTCGTGTCCCGAGATGATGGGTAGGCTCCTCCATCGCTGTGTCTGTTTCACTTCCGGTTCACCATCGCTGTGTCTGTTCTACTTCCAGTTCACTAACACAGGAAAAAAAACTTTCGCGAGATTTCGCAAAACATTTTTTGTCCCTCCATGTCCCTTTAGGGCAGGGGCCGGGAACCTTTTAGGCTGAGAGAGCCATGAAAGTCAAATATTTTAAAATGTATTTCCGTGAGAGCCATATCATATTTTTTAACACTGAATACAACTAAATGCGTGCATTTTTTAAGTAAGACCAACATTTTTATAGTATAATAAGTCTCTAATTCTTTTTAATAACATTATTTTTTGAACAGGTGTGGTAGAAAACAAATAGATGGATTAAAATTCATAACAATTTTTTTATATTTTGAACGTTATTTTTAACATCATGATTACCAGCGGAATTATTAATTACTTATCGTGTTAAGCAATGTCAGCTAAGATTTATTTGATAGCCAGATGCAGTCATCAAAAGAGCCACATCTGGCTCTAGAGCCATAGGTTCCCTAACCCTGCTTTAGGGGCTCTGTAGATATCAATTCAAATCATAACCAAACATGCATCACTATAGCTCTCTGCTCTAAGTAGGTGTACTGTCACAACCTGTC
Organism: Nerophis ophidion; assembly: GCF_033978795.1. Lineage (NCBI taxonomy): Eukaryota > Metazoa > Chordata > Actinopteri > Syngnathiformes > Syngnathidae > Nerophis > Nerophis ophidion. Next base: position 2,218,424 of record NC_084633.1, read on the forward strand.
ACATCACGCCGTGACTTATTCTGAGTTTTTTGCAGTTTTCCTGTGTGTAGTGTTTTAGTACTTGTCTTGTGCTCCTATTTTGGTGGCTTTTCCTCTTTTGTTGGTATTTTCCTGCCGCAGTTTCATGTCCTCCTTGAACGCTATTCCCCGCACCTGCTTTGTTTTTTTCAATCAAGACTATTTAAGTTGTGCAGACGCTATCCTTCTTTGTGGGGACATTGTTGATTGTCGTTTCATGTACATTGTGGACGCCGTCTACTCCACCCGCTATAAGTCTTTGCTGTACTCCAGCATTCTGTTTTTGTTTACTTTGCAGCCAATTCAGTTTAAGTTTCGTTTTGCATAGCCATCCCTAAGCTTCAATGCCCATTCTTAGCAGCACTTATTGACCTTTTATTTATTTTATTGTTTAAGCAGTAGATAACTTTTTACCTACACGCTGCCTCCCGCATATTGTGATCACGACAAACCATTTTTCCCGACTTCTACAAAGCAATTAGATACCTGCTGCCATCCACTGATATGGAAGAGTATTACACGGTTACTCTGCCGAGCTCTATACCGTACATACACTCAACACCAAGTTATTTGCGGATCATAGTTACTGATTATAATCCCGCAATTTAGCCTTCTCTGTTGCGGGTCCCAAACTCTGGAACGATCTTCCTCTCCATGTGAGACAGGCCCCTTCTTTGGCTATTTTTAAGACCCTTCTTAAAACCCATTTTTATTCACTGGCTTTTAACCCAGCATGAGACTTTAAACTGTTTTTAACTTTTAACTTTTTTAAACTGTTTTTAACTGCTTTATATCTAACAAATTGTTCTTAGGGTAATTTGTATTTGCTATTTCAATGTGTTTTTAACTTCTGTTTCAAATGCTATTTTTTTTAGTCTGTCCTTTGCCTTTATTCCTTCTGGTGTACAGCCACTCTCATCCGGGTCACTGCACCACTGTAACCCAGGTGGCCCCCCTGCCTTTATCCCGTTCCGCACGGGGACGCAAACTCTGGTAGTCTGGATGAGAGGCGAGCGTGTTGCGTGGCGAGCCAAAAGCCCCGACTGGCTAAATGGAAGTCATCGGGGAGTGGAGTTTGCTAACGTGCGCATGGCCAAGCCACACTGGCTGGCCTCAGTTACACTATTTCCTCTCTACAACAGGAGTACTCTCGTGTTTTCAGGAACTTGATGCAAGCATGTAGGGCGGGGGTCAGCCACCCGCGTCTCTTTAGCGCCACCCTCGTGGCTCCATGGACTTCTTTCAGAGATGTGTGAAAATGGAAAAAGATAAATAATTTTTTTTTTTTAATGTGTATTCTGTAAAAGGACAAACATGACACAAACCTTCCTGATTGTTAGCAATCTCACTGTTTTTATTAAACATCTTTCACTGATGAGAGTATTTGGCAAGCACCGTTTTGTCCTACTAATTTCAGCGACCCTTGAACTCATCCTAGTTTGTTTACATGTACAACTTTCTCCGATCCCGCCACGGAAAGACGTGTTCTATACCACTCCTCCTTTGTCTCATTTTGTCCACCAAATGTTTTATGCTGTACGTGAATGCATATAGGTGAGCTTTGTTGATGTTATTGATTTGTGTGGAGTCCTAATCAGGCATATTTGGTTAATCCATGACTGCAAGCTAATTGATGGTAACATGCTATTTAGGCTAGCAGTATGTACTGTACTGTACTGTATATACTGCATCATTATGCCTCGTTTGTAGGTAAATTTGAGCTCATTTATTTGGCTTTACTTATGTCCTTAGCGTGTTTAATTTGTTTGCATGTCTCATGACACATCTGTATTTTATATTGGCTGCATTTTGTGCGCCATGTTGTTCCAGACCACAGAAAACGTTACCCAGCTTGCAAGATTGTAATAAATCCATTAGAAGAAGATCAGCCAGCCGTTTCCTTAAACTTGGACATACACATCTATACCTTTGGACATAAAAGCCAGTAATTTCCAGGAGTTATCTCACCCTCTGAGGAGCCTCTGATTTACTAATGGTCTTTAATGTTGTAAAAATGTGTTGTGTAAAAATTGAAATAGAACATTTCAGTCAACGAAGATATGAGTCAGCCTTTGATAGTAGGCTATGATAGCTAATATATATACTTACATCATCATCTTCATTATAACAATTATATAAGCCCTTTAATTGTTTGCAGCTCCAGACAGATTTTTTCTTTGTACTTTAAGTCCAATAATGCTCTTTCAACATTTTGGGTTGCCGACCCCTGATGTAGGGAGAGGAAGCGCAGTATGGTGTCATTCTTAGGCGGGACTTGGCCCCCGGGTCGGCAGTTAATTGGCCGTGCTTTAGCGTCATGGCTGAGTCATGGGCCTATTCAAGCCAAGGTACACCCTGGTGAGCCAATCACTGGGCAAATATAAGCAAACAAGCATGTACGCTAATAGGCTATGTCCACATGAACCCAGACATTTTTGGAAACAAATTTTTTAATGCGTCATGCCCTTTTGCCCACACTCAAGCACAACTTTTTATCCTCACACATTAAGCTTTTGGAAAAACCTCCGGCCGGGGTGAAGTTTTTCATAAACTCTGGTTTCTTTGAAACAACAAAACACAAGTAATTAAGACATCTAAGTCGTTTCCTGAGCTAAGTGGGTGTTAGGGTATACCGGTATTAGTATAGTACTGCGACACTAATGAATCATATTTGGTACTATACCGCCTCTGAGAAGTACCAGTCCACCACGCCCCCATCGTCGTCACTTCATGTCATTGCTGGTTTACGAGCAGAGGAGCATGTTCGGCAGCGCACAATCACAGAGTACTTACAAGCAGTGTGTAGAAAAGGGAGAATGGACGCGTTTTGGCTTAAAAACTAAAGATAAAGGTCAAGTTATAACACGATGTAAACAAACGCCATCGGTGGATCTAAACCTAACATCCAATACCACTATGATTACATCGATATTTTTTGGCATCACAACATCTTTCGTTGTTTAAAAATGTATATTATGTTTATAAACTCAGGAAATATGTCCCTGGACACATGAGGACTTTGAATATGACCAATGTATGATCCTGTAACGACTTGGTATCGGATTGATGCCCAAATTTGTGGTATCATCCAAAACTAATGTAAAGCCTCCAAACAACAGAAGAATACGTTTTTATTACATTTTAACAGAACTGTAGATAGAACATGTTAAAAAAAAAATCAGCAGATATTAACAGTAAATGATGAATAATTAATTTTCCACCACTTGTCCTTAATAATGTTGACAAAATAAGCGAATGATAAATCACAATATTTTACTGCATATTTCAGCAGACTAATTAGAAACCTTTGTTTGCTTACTTACAAATAAAAGACAAGGACAAACCTGCAATAAGAAACAAATGTTTAATGTACCCTAAGATTTTTGGTTAAAATAAAGCCTATAATGCAATTTTTCGTGGTTCCCTTTATTTAGAAAAGTATCGAAATAATTTTGTTACCGGTACCAAAATATTGGTATCGGGGAAACACTTATGTGTACTAATTCTAAAGAAAATGTCCACAAATTGTATATGTAATACCTCAATATATTGATGAACACAACGGCCAATCAGCTGTAGCTACTTTTTTCAGCATTTAAGTCAGTGAATGATTTATATGCAAAGACACTTCTTTTATTTTATTTTTTTTAAACTCTTTTAGTGTGAATGTCGATTTTTTTCAACATCAGAGTGGGGGAAATGTAAAATGTATATTTAAAAAAATACATTAAGTCAGGAAAAAACACAGGCTATTTCATCCCTACAAGCCTGTTTCGCAGGTTTCTCTGCTCTTCAAGGGATAAAGGCAGGGAAAACCTGCGAAATTGGCTTTTAGGAATGAAATAGCCTATGTGTTTTTTTACTGACCTAACGTATATCTATTTACCCCGGTATTGAGCACTGTATAACGGATAAAACACAGTAACCTCGACGACTATTTAAAAAAATCTACTGTCATATCGACACGGCTTAATATACACTGAACCCAACATACATGATCTTGGAATTTGAGAGTAAGCCGGAATACCGGAAGATAACCATAGAAAGAACATGAAACACACAATTTGAAACATGATCTTCAGAGTAGAAGGCTGACATGCGTGTTTGTATCCATAAGTTAACACTGATTATGATTGTTTTGTGGCTTCCAGTGAGAATAGACCGATAACACATCCTGATCTTAGAATAAAAGAACAAAAACAAACAAAACATGAGTGCATTTATGCATTCAAGTGGTTTTGGTAGACATCGTTTCTTATGCTTGGTCAGAATTCCTATTGTATTCACGTGTGTGTGGGTCGGTGGGCGGGTTGTGTGTGCAGCGCTCTGCCACGTAAAGCATATTTCAGCCCAGCAAAATGTGGTTCTTATTACACAGCAGAGCCTTCAGCCAAAAGCAGCCATCTGCATCTCTCTTTCACCCTTGTTCCCTGCAAAATATAGTAGAACTGTAAGTGCGAATTAACCCATCTCGTACTGTTCAGTGCAATTCAGTTTCAGATTATTTGGAAGATGCATACGATACAATGTAATGCGTCACACATTTCCAGTTGTTTCATTACAGCATGTACGAAAAGGAGAAGGAAGAAGCAGAGTTTATTTAATCTTAACCCTTTTTGGGACGGCGTGGCGCAGTGGAAGAGTGGCCGTGCGCAACCCGGGGGTCCCTGGTTCAATCCCCACCTAGTACCAACCTCGTCATGTCCATTGTGTCCTGAGCAAGACACTTCACCCTTGCTCCTGATTGGTGCTGATTAGCGCCTTGCATGGCAGCTCCCTCCATCAGTGTGTGAATGTGTGTGTGAATGGGTAAATGTGGAAGTAGTGTCAAAGCGCTTTGAGTACCTTGGAGGTAGAAAATCGCTATACAAGTACAACCCATTTATCAGTTATTTATTTAATACCGTAGCAATTGTATCCTATTTCCTTGTTCTCTGTAACAGAACAGTGAATAACTAAATAATAAATAAATATACCATAGTAAGCAAACAAATAATAAATATATAAATAATCTTGAGATATTAAATAAGGGTTGAAGATGTTCATCATAAAACCTGTGCTGTGTACTTTGTGAACACTTGTAGTCTGAACAGTTTCTTAAACTGAATCATATTGGTGCTTTTTTGATTTCTTTGGTTAATCCATTGCGTAATTTAGTTGATATGCTAAAGGTTTTAAGTGTTGTGCGAGTGTACAAATGTTTTAATTTAGATTTTCCTGTAAGATTATATTTCTCCTTTTTTGTTGAGAAGAATTGTCGTACATTATTGGGTAGCAGGTTATGGTTTGCTTCGTCCATCATTTTAGCTGTTTGCAAATGCACCAAATTGTTGAATTTCAAAAATTGTGATTCATTAAATTAATATGTTCTCTATATCCAACATTATGTATTATTCTAATTGATCTTTTTTGCAACACGGTTAGTGAATGAAGCGCACATTTGTAGTTATTTCCCCATATTTCTACACAATAACTCAGATATGGTAACACCAGCGAGCAGTAGAGAATATGAAGTGATTTTTGGTCTAGAACATGTTTTGCTTTGTTCATTATTGACGTGTTTCTTGCTACTTTACGTTGTATATTTTTTTTACATGATATTTACAATTCATTTTATCATCTATTACACCCAAAAAAAAAATGTATTTTACCCTTTCAATGTCTACTCCGTCTATTTGTAATTAGTTGACTTTCTCTTCTTCTGTAATCAAATCAAATCAAGTTTTATTTATAAAGTGCTTTTCATACATAAAAAAATGCAACGCAAAGTGCTTTACAAAGTTAAAAACAATACCCTGGTGACCCCATATCCCCTATTATCACAAAGGTACGCAGGGACATAGATACCAAACACAAACACACACAAAACATACACACATATGCAACTATACGGACTGAGTACAGAGGAGACATATGAGTAAACACTATCACAGGAGCCATTTGCATCAGGAGGTCATCAGACAATGGCCACCAGGACGCTGATACAAAAGCACCCCCAGAAGCACGGCCGATAACCCCTGAGGCAGATGGCTCATCTGAGGAACGTTGGAAAATAAAAATAATAAAACTTGTAAAGTAGTAAGAACCATGAGTAAAACATATGAAGATTAATATAAAAAATACAAAATAAAATATATATATATATACATATATACACACTTTGGGAAGACTATCTCTCCCGGCTGGCCTGGGAACGCCTCGGGTTCCCCCGGGAGGAGCTGGACGAAGTGGCTGGGGAGAGGAAAGTCTGGGCTTCCCTGCTTAGGCTGCTGCCCCCGTGACCCGACCTTGGGTAAGCAGAAGAAGATGGATGGATATATATATATATATATATATATATATATATACATATACATATATACAGTATATATATATATATATACAGTAAAAAATAAATAAATATAACTAATAAAATATTTAAAAACTAATAGTATAAAAAGTAAAATACAAATGACTTCAATAAAATAATTAATATCAGGTAAAAGCCAAATAAAAAAAAAAGTGGGTCTTAAGCCTGCTCTTAAAAACATGAACGTTCTCCGAAGCCGCAGCAAGTAAGCACTTGTGTGCTCATGTTCATTAATTTGGTGTTCCAAATAATTATTGTCATTAATGGATCATTGAACCTGAACCAAAATGAGCTTTAAATCTAATCTGCAGTCAAAGACAATTATGAATTGTGCTTATTAAGTAGTGGTTTTTCATGCCCTTTGTTTAGTAGAACGCCTTGTCTGTCGTTGTTTGATTGCTTGTTAGAAATTGCCAAGGAGTTAGTGTATGTGCCCGTGTAGGAGCTAAGGTTGCCCATCCCATATTTACAATGCACTAAAGATGTTCCTTTACAGAGCACATTTTGAGACATGATGATGACAGGGCGTGGTGAGCCTGATCTACTGCGCTTATTAAAGAAATGCAAAGGTGATGTATTAGGCGGGTGCTGGTGTGCAGAATATATGACGGCAATCAGAACGCCCGTAATTACTGAGAGGAGGTGATGCAAATATAATCACTTAGCAAGTACAATGTGATTCATCAAACCTAAAACTGTTCTGCGGCCGCAGCTTTACAGCTAAAATCTCTGGAATATGAGCGTATACTGGCACAGTTGCACGTAAATAGCCTTTCTTTTGAAAAAAAGAGGTGATGGCTGCAATATAATGATCAGAATAGATACTTCCGGGATCATGTCGACAATAAATATATTAGACATGGAGTATCATTCATCCAGTATTTCCATCTTTCAGCTGATGTATTTGATTGTTTCTTCTCTTTTTAACGTTTTTAATTCTATTTTATTGTTGGATTTTAGTGTGGATTCTTTTTTTTTTTTAATTTTTATGCTGATATAACACCATGGCGACCATAGAGGAGTACAAAAAATGCCACCTGACAAGAGTACCACCTCACGCTGTTGTCAATTATAGCCCTACCGAAATTAGATTTTCTATTTTAAACGGGGATAGCAGGTCCATTATATGTGTCATACTTGATCATTTCGCGATATTGCCATATTTTTACTGAAAGGATTTAGTAGAGAACGTCGACGATAAAGTTTGCATCTTTTGGTCCCTATAAAAAAGCCTTGCCTTTATCGGAAGTAGCAGACGATGTGCTCGTGACGTCACGGGTTGTAGGGCTCCTCACATCCTCACATTGTTTACAATCATAGCCAGCAGCAGCTAGAGCGATTCGGACCGAGAAAGCGACAATTTCCCCATTAATTTGAGCGAGGATGAAAGATTCGTAGATGAGGAAATTCAGAGTGAAGGACTAGAAAAAAAAAAGGGCGATTGTAGTGGGAGCGATTCAGATGTTATTAGACACATTTACTAGGATAATTCTGGAAAATCTCTTATCTGCCTATTGTGGGAAGTCACGTCAGCTGCAGCAGGACAGAAGCTCCGCTGACGTCTCCCGTAAGAGGCGACTTATTACCACAATTTTCTCACTGAAAACTGCCGGTTGACATGTAATCGGGATCTATGTTTGCTTGACCGCTCTGATCCATAGCAAAGCTTCATCTTCGGGAATTTTAAACAAGGAAACACCGGCTTTGTTTTTGTGGCTAAAGCTAAAGCTTCCCACCTCCATCTTTTTACTTTGACTTCTCCATTATTAATTGAACACATTGCAAAAGATTCAGCAACACAGATGTCCAGAATACTGTGTAATTATGCGTTTAAAGCAGACTACTTATAGCTGGGATCGGGCTGGAAAATAATGTCCGCTACAACCGGTGACGTCAAACGCATGCATCATCATTCGCGTCATCATACCGCGACGTTTTCAACACAACACTTCGCAGGAAATTTAAAATTGCAATTTAATAAACTAAAAAGGCCGTATTGGCATGTGTTGCAATTTTAATATTTCATCATTGATGTATAAACTATCAGACTGCGTGGTCGGTAGTAGTGAGTTTCAGTAGGCCTTTAATTTGACTCAACACGGGGAACCTTTCCTGGCCTCGACACGGAAAGGATTGAAATATTGTTGTCTCTATTGTCTAACGTCTCTATTTATTTATTTATATAATAGATAAATAACGCGTTCATTTTTTTTTCATGCAGTCAGGGCGTGTGGCCTTCTGGATGCAGGTGTGACAGGATGTAAATTTAGTTACTAGAAGAATACAGTGATTGTAAGTAGCAGAGTAAGCGCTTGAGTTGTATTCCTTTGTCATTTTTTATTCGCAACTTTAAAATGTGTATTGTTAATGGCAACAGTAAGTAGCCTGACCATATTCTGAAATCTCAAAAAGAGGACACATGCGTGCCAAGGCGGGCAGCATGCCATGGCCGGGACTAGGTGAAATTATGCCATTTAGAGTTGAATTTGCTTTATAAATAATATATTTATTTAAGTAAAGCATTTTTTCTCCTCTGTTGACAGCAGTGTTGGCGCTAGGAATTTTCAAAATGGGGTCCCACAGTAAATTTTTGGGGTCCCACTTCTTCGTAAGCGTTTTGAAAACAAATTATAAACGTATGCATTGTCGTGTTATTTCTCACATTTTATACTGTGTTTTGGAAAAAGGTTGTCATAAACGTTACTTAATTCATTAAAATAAATCATATAAAAAGAAGAAAAATGTGTATGGATATGTAAATGTATTACGTTATAAACATTCATTCACTTTCTTCTTTCTGTCACGACTTGGAATATGACTTGGATTATGGGATACATTGTTTCCTCGATGTAAAGGGAAATTGGCATGAGCTAGACGTGAATGTAAGTACATTTTAATTTATTACTAACACACACAAACTAATACAAAAGGCAAACCAAAGGCGCGCACAATGGCGGAGAACAAACTTGACTAGAAAACAAAAGACTACCACAAAGGCTATTAACTTTAAACATGAAACAAAACACTTGCACTGTGGCAAAAAGAAAACCAAAAACTTACTGTGACATGAGCATGAGGAAAACAGCTTGGCTTGGCATGAATGGAGTTGTGTAATATGAAGTTGCCAGGCTGACTACCTGGTAACAGTGGCTTAAATAATAGCTATGATAATTATTAACCGGTGTGAGAACTGAGGAAAGGGGCGTGACTTGAAGACAAGGTGGAAACTAATGAGTTGCTATGGAAATAAGAAAAACTAGGAAGTGTAGGAACAAGAAATGAATGTCCAAACAACCAAACCGAACATGACTAAAACTAAACATGAACTCTATGGGCGTGACACTTTCCTTCATGGATCTAAACTTTACCGCTGCTGGTAGTTTTTTCTGTGTTTTAATTTAATAAGTTTTAGGTGTATTTATTTCAGTATAAAAGTGTAAAATGTGTTTTGCTTCGGTCATGAAATGATGATAATGGTGTGCCAGGGCATACATACATTTTATATTTAACGCTTAAATCTCTGGAGTCTACATCAACTTCAGATCTATTCCTCATTTCAAAATCTTTTATATATTTTTTTATGTTGTTTTTTTGTTTGTTTGTTTTACGCCCTTTTTTGTCAAACAAAACAGTTTTTTTCATGGCAAAACACACAAAATATGCAAAATCTTCCACCAAAATTATTTTTCAAAGTGGAATATTTGATGTGACGTAATCGGGGTTGAGGTGTGTGTGTGGGGGGGGCTGTATATTTTAGCGTCCCGGAAGAGTAAGTGCTGCAAATTATTCTGGGTAGTTGTTCTTTTGTGTTCATGTTGTGTTAGGGTGCGGATGTTCTCCCGAAATGTGTTTGTCATTCTTGTTTGGTGTGGATTCACAGGGTGGCGCACATTTGTAACAGTGTTTGTTTTTTTATACGGCCACCCTCAGTGTGACCTGTATGGCTGTTGAACAAGTATGCCTATCTTGCTCTCTCTCTCTCTCTCTGCCCCTCCCTCACTAATTCTGCTGCGTGCGCACACCTTCACAATTTTTTTTTTTTTTCAACCCCTTCTTAACCCTGGACGTCCATTGAAAATACACGCAACCCTGACTCAAACTGCCGAACATTTGAGGCATTTAAGAAGCCCCGCCCCGGACAGGCCCGTAAAAGAAGACGTATGGTCAGTCTACAGCAGGGGTCGGGAACCTTTTTGCCTGGGAGAGTCAATAAAGCCAAATATTTTAAAATGTATTTCCGTGAGAGCCATATAATATTTTTTAGACCAACATTTTTAAAGTATAATTGGTCTCTAATTCTTTTTAATAAGATGTTTAATCTGAAGCTAACCAATAATAAATAAATATAACTATTCTTATCATTAATGCGACTTCTTGAATAGGTGTGGTAGAAATCGTTTGGATGGATTAAAATGCATGACAATGTTTTATATTTTGAATGTTATTTTTAGCACTGTGATTGTGTTAGAATAAATATGTATATATTATCACACAACTTTTATGTTTAAGGGCCGTTGCTACAATTATTGTCAATTGTGCTGAAGTGGTATTTTTCTTTGTCTGTGCAAAGATGGCAATCCAAAAGATTGCAAGCCTGTCTGGTATCAGTGTCTGTGTCCAGGAATGGCCTGCTGGCGCAGACAGAGCAGAGACAAGGCAATATCACCAGCATCAACACATTTGCATGTTTTGTATAATCATATATTGTGTCTAACTAGAGTTGTCAAGATTACCCCTTTCCCTCAGCGACAGCTTCAGTGATGTAAAAAGGACCTCCCGAATAAATAGAGGAAGCACACGGGCTGGACTTTTAGAATGTAATTTGGATCTGTAACTAGGATAAAGCTGATTGAGCCAAATTGAACTCTGTCTCTGCACGATTCCTTGCTTCTCGTCTGTTTAATAGATGTCATCAGTGTTTGAACCTGACAGATTACCAGCTGATATATGCATTTCTTATTGTGTTAAGCAATGTCAGCTAAGATTTATCTGAGGGCCAGATGCAGTCATCAAAAGAGCCACATTTGGCTCGAGAGCCATAGGTTCCATACCCCTGGTCTGCAGTAAAGCACCGTTATTTGTATTATATGGAGCCAATGTTATTGTAATGCCAGCATTAATAAGAGCCATTGTAGTACTGAGCGGCTCCAGCAGGGAGCGTGTTGTGCTGGGAGCTATACTAGAGTACTCCTGACTTCCTCCTTGCAGTCATTAATTATCAGACGTGAGTAGAACCAAGTTGTGCCATCATATCTGTCTAACTAAAACATCTCCCTTCTCAGGTACACGTGTCTTTATGTCAATAGTTTTGACCCCCGAATGTATCTTTGTAGTGTTTAACCATGTTTGAAAAAGTATATTTTTATGATATGTGTCTTTTCAGTCGACAAGGCTTTAATGCTAATGCTAAAGCTAATTGCACTGCCGATGTCAGGCGGATGCTAACTGCATCAACAGTGTTAGATATATAGAAAGGTACTGTGCGTAGTTAATTATTAATCTGTGTATATTTCTGCTGAAGTGTGTATTTACTACAGTTTCTGGGACTAATTCAATATAATTTGTTTAATGTTAAGGAATGATAAGTGACTTGCTACTCAAACAATATAGGCTTACTGTATTGGGTGAACCTTTGTATTTACTTGAGACATCTGCAAATCCTGTTACAGTAAGGCAGGGGTCGGGAACATTTTTGGCTGAGAGAGCCATGAAAGCCAAATATTTTAAAGCCTTATTTCCGTGAGAGCCATATTATATTTTGGTAATACTTTGATATAGGGAACATATTCACCATTAATCAGTTGCTTATTAACATGCAAATTTGTAACATATTGGCTCTTAATTAGTCATTTTTAAGTACTTATTAATGCCTTTTTCTGCATGGCCTTATTTTACAAGCAGTAAGCCATTAACTAAGAGGCTTCCCTCAATAACCTCAGAATTATTGCTTATTAGTAACCCTAACCTTTATATGGTCCCCCAGTTTCCAAATAACTCTTAACTAAGTCTTTGTTACTTAGAATATGTTCCCCATACTAAAGTGTTACCAATAATTTTTAACACTGAATACAATTAAATGTGCGCATTTTTAAGTTGGACTAACAATTTTAGAGTATAATAAGTCTCTTATTCTTTTTAACAACATTGTTATTCTGAAGCTAACAAATAATAAATAAAATACTTCTTACCATAAATGCAACTTCTTGGATTGATGGAATAAAATGCATGAGAATGTTTTTAATTTTGAACGTTATTTTTTAACCCTGTGATTACCAGCGGAATCATTAATTACTTAACGTGTTAAGCAATGTCAGTTAAGATTTATCAGAGAGCCAGATGCAGTCATCAAAAGAGCCGCATCTGGCTCTAGAGCCGCAGGTTCCCTACCCCTGCAGTAAGGTAAAGTCTATTGGTGCAAAGAACAGGAAAACCTACTCGATTATTTGAATGTAAAATTTGTATGATAATACCGGAGTGCATTTTTATGTTTGTTGCAATACTGCAGGGGTAGGGAACCTATGGCTCTAGAGCCAGATGTGGCTCTTTTGATGACTGCATCTGGCTCTCGGATAAATCTGAGCTGACATTGCTTAACACGATAAATAATGAATAATTCCACTTGTAATCACAGTGTTAAAAATAACGTTCAAAATATAAAATATTGTCATGCATTTTTATGTTCAAGAAGTTGGTAAGAAGTCATTTATTTATTATTGGTTAGTGTGGGGCTTGCCCTCCAGAGGGTTCTTCAGACCATCAAGCACTGACATGAGAGCCAGTTTCAGGGTTACAATATTGTTTTATTTTTCAATAAGTCTCTCAGTTGCTTTCCAGCAATTGTCTTTTGCTCTTTCGTTATCGCTTGCGCTCTGGTTTCTAGCCCCAAGCCCGTCTCTCCTCCTGGCTGCTGCTTATAACATAGCGACAGGTGATCAGATAAAAAGGCCCAGGTGGGCCTTCTACGCACCTGTCGCTGAATTCGAGGCCTGTCCTGGCAACACCCTGCTTTGCTGCAGGCTCGCAGGCCACGCCCCCTCCACAGTTAGCTTCAGAATAACAATGTTAATACAAAGAATAAGAGACCTCTCTAGAAATGTTGGTCTTTCTTAAAAATACACGCGTTTTGTTGTGTTCAGTGTTAAAAAAAATATTATATGGCTCTTACGGAAATACATTTTAAAATATTTGGCTTCTTGGCTTTCTCAGCCACAAAGGTTCCCGACCCCTGCAATACTGTGTACTTGTACATGTTTGGTGTTTGATTTGTGGCAGTCATTACAGACCGGAGCAGAACGAAGTTGTGTCCTCGTATCTGTATAACTAAAAAATCTCCCTTCTCAGGGCGATTACACAAGTATAAAAACAATGCAAATAAAAAATGTTTAAAGTCCAGATATATAATTATATAATACACACACACACATACAGTGTATATATATATATATATTTATGAGTATATATATATATATATACTATATATATATATATATATATATATATATATATATACGTATGTATGTATATGTTTGTGTGTGTATATATATATATATGTATATATATATATACACACATTTTTATACACACACATTATATACATATATATATTATATATATATATACATACACATTTTTACACGTATATATATACTGTATATACACACACACATCTATATATATATACTAGGGGTGTAACGGTACGAGTATTTGTATTGGACCGTTTCGGTACGTGGGTTTCGGTTCGGTTCAGTTCGGTTCGGAGGTGTACCGAACGAGTTCCACACGGACATATTAAGTAGCGCACTGCACGTTGTGTAAACAATGCACACCGAGGCACCATGAATTGATTTACGTGGATACAGACTTAAACAAGTTGAAAAACTTACTCAGGTGTTACCATTTAGTGGTCAATTGTACTGTGCAATCTACTGATAAAAGTTTCAATCAATCAAAAAAAAAAAAAAAAAAAGACACGGCATTTCTAGCATCAACCTGGCTACGATAGACTGACCATACCTCCTCTTTTCACCGGATATGTCCTCTTGCGGGGCTGTCCAGGTGGAGTTTCTTAAATGCCTCAAATGTCCGGAATTTTAAGTTAGGGTTGCGTGTATTTTCAATGTACGTCCAGAGTTAAGAAGGGGTTGAAAACAAAACAAAAAATTGTGTGCGCAGCAACATTCGTGAGGGCGGGGCAGAGACAGAGAGAGCAAGAGAGTTATGATAAACGCGCATGCGTCGCCAGACTCTGCTTTTTACCCATAGATTTGTCAGATTTTATTTTTTATTATCTCTAACGGGTGTCAAAAGTGTGCCCCGGAGGCCATTTGCGGCCCACAGCTAATGTTTTAAAGGCCCATGGCACATTCTAAAAATACTATTAAAATAAACAAAAGTGAAATAAAAAAGCTTAAAGGCTCAATATAATTTTAAAAAAAGTTGCAACGTTGACTAATAAAACAAAGCTGTTTTTTTTTTCTTTCAAACTGTCATTGCTCAAAACATAATATTGAATCATAATCAATGTTATTATGAATTATTGACCTATCCAAGTTTCCCATTACTTCACATCAAATATTCCACTAAGAAAAATATCTCTGGTGGAAGATTTAGCAATTTTTTTAAATAAATAACCAAAAGATGTATATTTTGTTTTCTTACTGTACCGAAAATTAACCGAACCGTGACCTCTGAACCGAGGTACGTACCGAACCGAAATTTGTGTGTACCGTTACACCTCTGATATATACACACACACACAAACACTAACAAAACAACTGAAACAAGTTGCGAAATGTATTTTTTTTGTTGTTGTTGTGGTTCATTCCAGCGCACCATCCCAGTTACTGCTGGTATTGTGAAAAAAAAAAAACATCGGTCATGCGGTTTTCCAGCACTTTGGGCTTTCTAAAAATAGGTATAGTTGTCTAAATTGCAATTAAATACTGCAGAAAGAGTGCTAAACGTTTTAGATGTGTGCGCTGCATGTCATACAAAATGTAAAACTCCACAGGTTGATAACATGAATGTGGTGGGAATTTAGTGTAGCAGGTACTGTATAGTCCGGGGGTCAGAAACCTGCGGCTCTTTAGCACCGCCCTCGTTGCTCCCTGGAGCATTTTCAAAAAAAGGATTGAAAATGGAAAAAGTTGGGCGAAAAATAATTTTACTGTTTTATTATTTTTTTTGTTTGAGGACAAACATGACACAAACCTTCCCAATTCTTAGAAAGCTCACTGTTTAATATATTTGTGTGTGTGCTTCACTGATGACAGTATTTGGTGAACATTGTTTTGTCCTAATAATTTTGGCGGTTCTCGAAATCACCATAGTGTGAACTGTGACACAACAGTTTGTTTACATATAAAATCTTCCATTTTTTCTTTGTCTCATTTTGTCCACCAAAGGTTTTATGCTGTGTGTGAATGCACAAAGATGAGCTTTGTTGATACTATTGACTTGTTGGAATGCTAATCAGGAATATTTGGTCAGTGCATGACTGCAAGCTAATCGATGCTAACATGCTATTTAGGCTAGCTGTATGTACATATTGCATCATTATGCCTCATTTGTAGGTATATTTGCGCAAATTTAATATCCTTCACTTTTATCCTATTTGTATATCATTTAATTTTGCATGTCTCATGACGCATTATTTGTATGTAATATTGGCGGCATTTCAGATAGTTGTTTGTGTGCCATGTTGTTCCAGACCACAGCAAACATTACCTAGCTTGCCATTGTAATAAATATTTCAAAAGAAGACGGCCTGCCGTTTCCTTTAACTTGGACACACACATCTATACTATTAAAAGCCAGTAATTTCTAGGAGTTATCTCACCTTCTAAGTAGCCTCTGATTTACTATTGGTTTCTAATGGTGTAAAAATGTGTAGATTAAAAATATTGCTTTTCAACATTTCTGTCAACGAAGATTTGCTTCATCCTGCGACACAAAGTAATTTTAATAGTAGGCTATTATAGCTAAAATAGACACTTACTTCATGTGTTGCCTTCATTATAAGAACTATATAAGGCTTTTCATATTTTGCGGCTCCAGACGGATTTTTCATTTTAATTTTTGGTCCAATATGGCTCTTTCAACGTTTTGGGTTGGCAACCCCTGGTATAGTCCAAGCAAAACCCTTTAAAACAGAGCGATCTGCGCCAATTTTGCACCTTATCAATTGTACACGCTTTAGTACATCACTCACAAAACACAATTTTATAGTTTTCTCACTCTCCCTAGCACTTATTTGGATCCTAGTAGAACAGGCCCTGCGTGTTAACAGTTCCTCTCCTCTTGTCAAAGAGTGGTATAGTGGGACTCTTTGGCCAGGGGCGGCTGGGTAATGGGCCCCACTGCTCCAGCTGGTGAATGATGTGACAGGCTAATGGCATGTTTGCACCAAAAGGAGCAGCTCATTTGCATTCTCCATAGGATAGCTTGGGAACAGTGAAGCCTGAGCTGTCGAGTATTTCTATGTGGGTGTGTAGGTGACCTGATGGGTAATACAGTGTCATTGTAGACTCAAACAAGAGTTTCACGACATGGCATCACTGTAGCTACTTAGTTTAAACTTTTTTTTTTTTTTTTAAGTTTCATCCCCACCTTACTATTACCAAACATCGGGTGTCCAAATGTGGTAAGATATGGATTGCTTATTGTAGCACCTTAAGGCAGGGTTTTTTAACCACTGTGCCATGACCGTGAGATACAGCCTGGTGTGCCGTGGGAGATGATCTAATTTCAACTATTTGGGTTAAAAATATTTTTTGCAAACCAAATAACAAAAAAAGAGAAAAAGCCACCAAAATAGGAACGCAAGATAAGAACTAAAACACCACACACAGGAAAACGACAAAAAACTCCAAATAAGTCACGGCGTGATGTGACAGGTCGTGACAGTACACAAGAGCTATAGTGATGCATGTTGGTAGGACTGGGCGATATGGCCTTTTTTTAATATTGCAATATTTTTAGGCCACATCGTGATATACGATATATATGTCGGTATTTTGCCTTAGCTTTGAATAAACACTTACTACTTATAATCACAGCAGTATGATGATTCCGATCCGTTGTGGTGAAGAAGGAGCTGAGCTAGAAAAAAAAGAAAATGAAAAAGCGACTGCTCCAGGCGGCGTTTCAGATGTAATTAGACACATTAACTAGGATAATTCTGGAAGATCCCTTATCTGCTTATTGTTTTAATAGTGTTTTAGTGAGATTGTAAAGTCATACCTGAAAGTTGGATGGGTGCGGTGAATGCAAGTGTCTCTGAGAGAAGCCGAGGAGCCAAGATCACAGCTGCCTTTTTGAGCTGCAGGAGGAGGTCATATAATCCGCTGAAGTCTCCGGTAAGAGCCGACTTAATATCAC